>NC_077235.1:67651342-67951342 GCF_027887165.1 Monodelphis domestica
AGTTCAGAAACTTTTTATGAGGCATATTAATGTGACTTCATCCAGAAAGCAAATTATTGATAATTAGTATAGCTTCAATTATAAAAATCAGACACTCTCAGCAGAGTGGACACATGGTTGGAAGGAGTCAATCTGTTAACCAACCAGGAGTTAATTATCAAGGTTATGGAGCAATTTGATAGCCAGTAACATGATTTATTGGTGATTTAAAATGGGCAATACTGCCACTCACTCAAACAACAGATATTGAAGCTGATCATAATATTAATTTAAAACCTATGATAATAATGCAAATTCAAATGCTACCTGCTCAATGTGACCTATTTTTACAGTGAAATTTTATAACAGTTTATGAATGAAACTAATAACTCTAGTCACAGTATTGAAATCTTTTTGGTTATGTATTTAACTATTATAGGTTAACTATAACACCTATGCAACTGCCTGATAAAGCTGCGCATACTTTTACAACCTCAGACAGTGCTATAATGTTAATGATTACACAAGATAAATTTTTGCATAGAGCAAAAAATTGTGTGCAAATAGACAAATGCTTAAGATCACAGCACAAGTTGGTAAAATCATACGTGATTTAAGGTATGATGTTTTTATGATTATGTTGTGTGGAAAAGCAAAGATTAAGCATCTATGTATGCGGTCTTGCAAAGTCAAGAGTAAAACGTTTCAAAGCCAGTGCAAAATGTTGTGGATTATGTTCACCTCTGAAAAAATATCCACTACATGTTTTGGAACAAAGGATGCATGCTCCTGAGAGCAAAAGTTAAACACTGAAAGGGGATGGGAGATAGTTACTCTCCTGGTTTATGGCATTAAGCTCAAATGAAGAAGTGAGCAAAGTGATTACAGAACTTATAAATAATTGTGCACAGTTGTCTATTCCAAACATCTTGGGATAGCAGTGCTTTTAATAGCAATACATGGGCTGAATTGGATAGCTCATGGCTTATTTGCAAGCTATGGCAAAAAGAGCTCAAAGGAATTGATAAGCCCCAAGGTTCAAAAACTGAAGGTATGTATGTTCAGTTATTTTCTAACTTTATAAGAGCCAATGAGGCTTTCATTTGGGGTCGAGATTTTCTGTTTATTTCCTCAGATACAAGAAGTCAATGGAGGATGACCCGGATCATCGGAGGATGATCCGATGGCAAGAAAATCTGACCAGAAAAAGGACAGACTGCAGAGGTGTCTGGCACAGGACACCTGGAAAAACAGCAAATGAGCTGGAAAGACCATCACTGCCCTATAGGCATATCTAACACACTATCCACGCACATGTCATTGTATAAAAAACAATTTACCTACAGAAGTATTTCGTTAAGTCCCTGACAGATAGTCTGTGCTACAGATATCTGGGTATTTGTTATAAGATCAAACGTTATCACATACCTGGAAATTTCAAATGGTATTGGCATAACAGGTAACTTAAAATTACTTTTGTGGAATTGTTCCACGTTACCCAATATGATCAAATATCAAATGGTACAATTGGGAAGGTTATGACAGTAAAATAAATACTGTCCAATTGCACTACAAATTGTTACTATCATCCAAAATGGATATATGATTATTGTCGTCAAGGGTACATTATATTGGCAAACAACAGCATGTCTTTCTTCGTATCAGACTTATCTAACAGTCAATTTTGTTCAGCTGTGGCATTTCAACTTTCATAAGAAAGAAGGTTGGAAATGGTATCACTAACCATCTATCTCTTCTACACTCTAAAACGAACATAAGTTACAACTATGCAATAACAGTTTGAATGTCATGCTAAAGATTACATTGTAGGATATATCTGAATTGGGTTGAATATTACCAAGAAATTAAGACTGTGAGGGACCCAAGGGGATGATAACGTTGGGTCGAGGTCTTGTCTGTATGTTGACAGATAGTGGAAACATCTGATCACCCACAGAACACATAATGCCAGCCAACGGAAGACCCAATTTTTCAAACATTGCCAATGTTATATTCTTGGTTATATTCAATTCTTCTTTTATACAGAAGTAGAGACTTAAAGAAGGCTGATATAAGAAATATGCAGCGAGAATTTGCCGTGTCACTTCATTATCTTCATTCTTGTTATTTCAACAACAAATCAGAATGTAATGTTTATGGGAATATTGGTACTTGTTAAGAATTTGCACTAATTGTTGCATTTATAGTTGTGTAAAAGTTTTACAATGTCAATCTTGGTCAACATAGATTAGGGAAATAGAAATCATTTTTGAATGTAAATTCTGACATGACACATTGGCTCAGCTACAGCTATGCCACATGAAAGGTGAGCCATTAGTTTAAAATTTTGCATTCAATTCATGGTCATTTTCCATGATCATTTTTTCAGATTATTTTTCCCTTATATTTTCTTTGAAATACTAGAAGTACATTGTAAGTACTACTAATGCTCTGATCCTGATATATGAATCGGGAATTTTATTTTTGTACATACCCATAAGGCTTATATAAGAAATATGCAGGCAAAAGTTGCCGTGTCACTTCATTAGCATCATTCTTGTTATTTCAAAAACAAATCAAAATGTAATGTTTATGGGAATATTGACACTTGAATTGATGTTTGCATTAATGTTTGAAAAATGTAAAAGATGCTAATCTATTTGGTATGCTATTCAAAAACAAAGGGGCGGGGGAGAAAGAGAGAAAGCATTTTAAGAATATCTTTATACCATTCTCATTTCAATTGAGCAATTTGGATTTGATGCTCTTTTACTTTATTTTCTCTGAATATTTTGATTATCCTATGTTGTTTTTCTTTTCATACATTTTGAAGTAAGATTATTTTCTTATTACTTTTTATCATTATTTTTAACCTATTATGAGACGTTTATCTTTGATTACTAAGTATGAAGATCATTTTCATCATTATCAAATTATTAATAAGTTGAGAGTAAAATCTTCATTGTTGTTGACAATGACACTTACTTTTTACATCCAAAGTTCTTGCAATATGTTTTGGATGTCTATTTTGAATCACTTGAAGTATCATTTGATGATGCTACATGATTTTCATATTTTTGAGTCAGAATTTTTTTTATATTTTTATATCACTCGCCCTTCATCTTATTTTTTTAACACAAAAAGGGGGATATGTAGCATTCCAAGCATATTCACATCTAAGAAATATAACTGATATATGGATATTGTGTCTTCAGACACAAGGTTTGAACTCTGACATTTGTGGGTGGACTCTTGACCTAGCCATGCAAACTCATTAACATTTGGTGCAGACTCGAATTCCTTGGTAAAAGGGCCTGTTGAGGTCAACACACCCAAAAGGTGTCATCATTACCTTCCCATCAAATCTGAATTATCTATGCTTTCTTACCTGGTCATTGATCCTGGCTATCCCCAAGAATGCCTGGGGTAAAGGCGTGATTCCCTCTCTTGTTCCAGGGATCTTAAAGCTTCACTAGTGTCTCTTTACTAAGGCTTCTCTTGCCCACGTGCTTTCTATCTCGGAATCCGTACTTCCACCTGTCTGCAAGCTTCTCATATTTTCCTTTAATTCTTTGACCAAGGAAAATGCCATAGGGGATCCCGCCTGCCCTATCTATTCCTTTGACTTGTCTCTGTCTGTCATTCTTCACCCATATTCTCAGACTCCTTGCTCCTTCTTCTCCAGTCCCAACCCACAAAGGAAAAATCCCTTTTTGTGACCACCACTACCAGGTTACAGACACCCTCATTCACAGGTCACCCTGGCACCAACCCTGCAACCATATGTCTATGTGGCAGGCATCTTGGATTATATATCCCGAAGACTATGCACAATCAGAACCAGGGAAAGACAAGGATTCCCTCTCATCTCGAGATAAAGACTTTTTCTTTAACTATTGAAGATCTGGCAACTTCTTGTAATCCTGGCTATACGTGGGTAATATGATATGTCCATGCAGCTGTCCTATGATTACTGTCACATTAATTCAGGATCACTAAGGAGTGAAGATCATTTTCTTATTATTTTATATTATTACTTGCGATCTTTGATGATGAAAATTGTTACGCTTGACTTTGCTAAATGGAAATGAAGATCATACTTATCATTTTTACAGCATTATGGCTAAGTGACGTTTCATTTTGATATTTGATTGTGAATTCATTTTTGATTCTTTATCTGACTACGCTCACTAGTATTCCTGTTTGTTGACTAAGTTTAAAATTTTGTTGTAAAAGGTTACCCTCTTATTTTATTTCTGTAAAAAAAAAAGGGGGGGGGGATATGCAACCTACCAGGCATGGGGGTATGGTTGATGTATTAAGTACTTGATCAGATCCATTCATGATCAATGTATCAGCAGTTCTAAAGGCAAGAGAATTCCTGGGCCTCAGCCACAAAGGTCTAGCCCTCACCTTGTCAAACCTCATTCCTCTGAAAAGCTCATGTCAGGAGAATCCCCACCTACTCCGACCTTGTCATTGTCTATCCAACCAAAGGTAAGAACTACATGCTATGTCACGTATTCATTGATCACCTCTCAATCCACAATAAAGGCTGGGGTGAGGCGCACTGCTTTTTCTCTTGTTTCCTGCAACCTAGGAGTTCTCCCTGCTGTCTCTATTTATCTGTCCTAGCTGCACTCTTGGCCACATGCTTTCTATGTTGGAACTCTTACTTCCGCTTGGTCTCTTATGTCTCAGATTTTCCTTTCATTATTTTTCTAAGGAAAATAGTATCAGGGGCCATCGCCGCTGCCCATTTCAATTCACTTCTCTGTGTCTCTTGATTTATCACCCATTTTCTCTGACTCCTTTCTCCTTCTCGAGCCCACACCCACTAAGGAAATAGATTATGTAGCAGCCACAGGTTGGGCTCTTATCCCAGGTTTCACAAAGATATATCATCTCACTTTTCACTGACCTAATCTGGGTCACCATGACCATACGTGAAACATATGGGTATCGAAGGCTAAGATTCACGTGTCTTCCCTTTTGGCACCTGGGTTTCAGGACCCCAGCCCCAGGAGTTCCTGTTCACTCTCCCCCCCACCCCAGGAATTCCTCTCCACTCCCCCTACCTTAAAGTGTATAAAAAGCCTGCTAATCACAGCCTTAGAGAAAGCACTTTAGGTGCTCAGCACCAAGCTATATTTTGCTCAATAAAGTACCTCTTGTGTGTTGCATTACCGTGTGTGTGTGTGTGTGTGTGTGTGTGTGTGTGTGTGTGTATGTGTGTATGTGTGTCCTCCATGGAATACGAGCCAGAACCGGACATAACACCTTCAACCCAAAAGGCAGGAGTCCTAGACATGGAACAGAAGAGCTGCCTTAAAGCTACTGCTGCTGCTGCTGCTCTTTATGCTATAGCTGACGGCTCTGTGGCATCACATTCTGAGGGAGAGCCAAAAACACAAGGTACACAAACCCAAGAGTGACCAGGCTACCCTACAGGTTCCAGCCATCTCTCTATATAGGCAGGCACTGATGCCAGCCTATATAGGAAACTGATCAATTTAAGTCATCAGTGGTTGTTCATGTTCAAAGTAATTCAGGCCCTCCTATGGCTGCTAGCTTGGCAGCACCATCTGCTCAGTCATTTCCCCTGGAGACAGGGTCAGTGCCACCTCAATGGGCAGAGCAATGAACTAGAGTGAGGGCTTCAGGCAGCTGGAGAGCAGAAAGAACTTCCTTAATCATTTCTGCATCAGCTATGGAAGGAGAATACTGAGAGGACAGGGTGGGAGGCAGGTGTGTGACTGCTCCAAGGCAAAGTGGGCCACTCATGGCCAAGGTCCACTCATATGTAGGCCTATGACATAAGCATGTGTACGAGGCTTGGGGTCAAAGAGGAGACTTGCACATAGCTGTAAAAGCTTATTCCAAACCCATTAAAAAAAAAAAAAAAAAACCCTCCTCGGATGCCATACCAATATGTGGCCTAAAGAGGGAGACCAAGAGGCGAAGGGAGGTGGGGGGAGGGGGAGCTGAGCACCTGAGGAAGTTGGGGACCTGGGAGAGGGGATACTGAAGGAGGGGACTTTCTGGTGGGTGTCCCCACAGAGAGGAGGGGCAGTGTGGGAGGCGGGCAATTGAGAGGGAGGGGGCAGCTTTCAGGGGCAGGAGGGGCAGGCCTGACTAGGGAGCTGACCAGTACATGCAGCAGGCGGGACTAATGAAGAACCCAGAGGAAGACACAGGGGGCGGGTCCGCAGCAGCGGCAGCCACTCCCAAAGCCTCCTCCCCTCAGCTGGGGTGCCGCATGTGACCAATGCTGCTCCCCTACCTCACACCTTCCACACGCAACTTCCCGTCCTTTGCCATGGCCGACCTTAATGCTAGGCACAGCGACACAGGGAGGCTCTGACAGAAAAGGCGGGAACTTTCCGCTCCCCTCCCCCTCCACCACGTGCCACCTGCCTGCCCCTGCGCGCCTGCGCTCCAAGCCTCCTGGCCTGCCTTTTACTCTGCGCATGCGTAGCTCTTCCACACACCTCCTTCCTCCACCCCACCCCCCACCCTTCAGCTGGACTCCTTGCTTTTGCCACACTCTGCAATTGGGGTTCGGGCTCCAAACGCACATTAAGGGATACACCACCAGCAGCCACGGAAAATGGCTCAGCCCCCCCACACCTCCGACCCGGGACTGGCCTTGCCTCACATCTATCCCTTACAAAAAGCCCAGGTTCAGTGGAGGCAAAACAAAAAACAAAAACCTATTTGGTATTGACCTACAATGCCCAAAGGAGTCCCAGTGTTCCCCTTCGCCTTCCAAAGGGGGAGACCTGTCTAAAGAAGCTTCGCCAAAAACAAAGAAAAAACCCGCAAATCACATGGCCCGCAATCGCCAAAGCAGTCCCCAAAGGGGAGACTGTGGTAGGTCACCAGAGGAGCTATTCAGCTGCTGCTGCTGCTCCTCTTGACAGACAACTCCCTCCCAATTAGGCAATTTAATACTAAGAAATGCCTGGCATAACCTGGAATATGCTTTAAAGAAGTTTCTAATACATTCAAATTTTAAATATGTGCGAATTATAAAAAATTTCTTAAGCAGGACACAAGAGCAGCAAAAATAAAAAAATTGGCTGAGATTATTTCAACCACCTGGATGCAGTTCAGAAACTTTTTATGAGGCATATTAATGTGACTTCATCCAGAAAGCAAATTATTGATAATTAGTATAGCTTCAATTATAAAAATCAGACACTCTCAGCAGAGTGGACACATGGTTGGAAGGAGTCAATCTGTTAACCAACCAGGAGTTAATTATCAAGGTTATGGAGCAATTTGATAGCCAGTAACATGATTTATTGGTGATTTAAAATGGGCAATACTGCCACTCACTCAAACAACAGATATTGAAGCTGATCATAATATTAATTTAAAACCTATGATAATAATGCAAATTCAAATGCTACCTGCTCAATGTGACCTATTTTTACAGTGAAATTTTATAACAGTTTATGAATGAAACTAATAACTCTAGTCACAGTATTGAAATCTTTTTGGTTATGTATTTAACTATTATAGGTTAACTATAACACCTATGCAACTGCCTGATAAAGCTGCGCATACTTTTACAACCTCAGACAGTGCTATAATGTTAATGATTACACAAGATAAATTTTTGCATAGAGCAAAAAATTGTGTGCAAATAGACAAATGCTTAAGATCACAGCACAAGTTGGTAAAATCATACGTGATTTAAGGTATGATGTTTTTATGATTATGTTGTGTGGAAAAGCAAAGATTAAGCATCTATGTATGCGGTCTTGCAAAGTCAAGAGTAAAACGTTTCAAAGCCAGTGCAAAATGTTGTGGATTATGTTCACCTCTGAAAAAATATCCACTACATGTTTTGGAACAAAGGATGCATGCTCCTGAGAGCAAAAGTTAAACACTGAAAGGGGATGGGAGATAGTTACTCTCCTGGTTTATGGCATTAAGCTCAAATGAAGAAGTGAGCAAAGTGATTACAGAACTTATAAATAATTGTGCACAGTTGTCTATTCCAAACATCTTGGGATAGCAGTGCTTTTAATAGCAATACATGGGCTGAATTGGATAGCTCATGGCTTATTTGCAAGCTATGGCAAAAAGAGCTCAAAGGAATTGATAAGCCCCAAGGTTCAAAAACTGAAGGTATGTATGTTCAGTTATTTTCTAACTTTATAAGAGCCAATGAGGCTTTCATTTGGGGTCGAGATTTTCTGTTTATTTCCTCAGATACAAGAAGTCAATGGAGGATGACCCGGATCATCGGAGGATGATCCGATGGCAAGAAAATCTGACCAGAAAAAGGACAGACTGCAGAGGTGTCTGGCACAGGACACCTGGAAAAACAGCAAATGAGCTGGAAAGACCATCACTGCCCTATAGGCATATCTAACACACTATCCACGCACATGTCATTGTATAAAAAACAATTTACCTACAGAAGTATTTCGTTAAGTCCCTGACAGATAGTCTGTGCTACAGATATCTGGGTATTTGTTATAAGATCAAACGTTATCACATACCTGGAAATTTCAAATGGTATTGGCATAACAGGTAACTTAAATTACTTTTGTGGAATTGTTCCACGTTACCCAATATGATCAAATATCAAATGGTACAATTGGGAAGGTTATGACAGTAAAATAAATACTGTCCAATTGCACTACAAATTGTTACTATCATCCAAAATGGATATATGATTATTGTCGTCAAGGGTACATTATATTGGCAAACAACAGCATGTCTTTCTTCGTATCAGACTTATCTAACAGTCAATTTTGTTCAGCTGTGGCATTTCAACTTTCATAAGAAAGAAGGTTGGAAATGGTATCACTAACCATCTATCTCTTCTACACTCTAAAACGAACATAAGTTACAACTATGCAATAACAGTTTGAATGTCATGCTAAAGATTACATTGTAGGATATATCTGAATTGGGTTGAATATTACCAAGAAATTAAGACTGTGAGGGACCCAAGGGGATGATAACGTTGGGTCGAGGTCTTGTCTGTATGTTGACAGATAGTGGAAACATCTGATCACCCACAGAACACATAATGCCAGCCAACGGAAGACCCAATTTTTCAAACATTGCCAATGTTATATTCTTGGTTATATTCAATTCTTCTTTTATACAGAAGTAGAGACTTAAAGAAGGCTGATATAAGAAATATGCAGCGAGAATTTGCCGTGTCACTTCATTATCTTCATTCTTGTTATTTCAACAACAAATCAGAATGTAATGTTTATGGGAATATTGGTACTTGTTAAGAATTTGCACTAATTGTTGCATTTATAGTTGTGTAAAAGTTTTACAATGTCAATCTTGGTCAACATAGATTAGGGAAATAGAAATCATTTTTGAATGTAAATTCTGACATGACACATTGGCTCAGCTACAGCTATGCCACATGAAAGGTGAGCCATTAGTTTAAAATTTTGCATTCAATTCATGGTCATTTTCCATGATCATTTTTTCAGATTATTTTTCCCTTATATTTTCTTTGAAATACTAGAAGTACATTGTAAGTACTACTAATGCTCTGATCCTGATATATGAATCGGGAATTTTATTTTTGTACATACCCATAAGGCTTATATAAGAAATATGCAGGCAAAAGTTGCCGTGTCACTTCATTAGCATCATTCTTGTTATTTCAAAAACAAATCAAAATGTAATGTTTATGGGAATATTGACACTTGAATTGATGTTTGCATTAATGTTTGAAAAATGTAAAAGATGCTAATCTATTTGGTATGCTATTCAAAAACAAAGGGGCGGGGGAGAAAGAGAGAAAGCATTTTAAGAATATCTTTATACCATTCTCATTTCAATTGAGCAATTTGGATTTGATGCTCTTTTACTTTATTTTCTCTGAATATTTTGATTATCCTATGTTGTTTTTCTTTTCATACATTTTGAAGTAAGATTATTTTCTTATTACTTTTTATCATTATTTTTAACCTATTATGAGACGTTTATCTTTGATTACTAAGTATGAAGATCATTTTCATCATTATCAAATTATTAATAAGTTGAGAGTAAAATCTTCATTGTTGTTGACAATGACACTTACTTTTTACATCCAAAGTTCTTGCAATATGTTTTGGATGTCTATTTTGAATCACTTGAAGTATCATTTGATGATGCTACATGATTTTCATATTTTTGAGTCAGAATTTTTTTTATATTTTTATATCACTCGCCCTTCATCTTATTTTTTTAACACAAAAAGGGGGATATGTAGCATTCCAAGCATATTCACATCTAAGAAATATAACTGATATATGGATATTGTGTCTTCAGACACAAGGTTTGAACTCTGACATTTGTGGGTGGACTCTTGACCTAGCCATGCAAACTCATTAACATTTGGTGCAGACTCGAATTCCTTGGTAAAAGGGCCTGTTGAGGTCAACACACCCAAAAGGTGTCATCATTACCTTCCCATCAAATCTGAATTATCTATGCTTTCTTACCTGGTCATTGATCCTGGCTATCCCCAAGAATGCCTGGGGTAAAGGCGTGATTCCCTCTCTTGTTCCAGGGATCTTAAAGCTTCACTAGTGTCTCTTTACTAAGGCTTCTCTTGCCCACGTGCTTTCTATCTCGGAATCCGTACTTCCACCTGTCTGCAAGCTTCTCATATTTTCCTTTAATTCTTTGACCAAGGAAAATGCCATAGGGGATCCCGCCTGCCCTATCTATTCCTTTGACTTGTCTCTGTCTGTCATTCTTCACCCATATTCTCAGACTCCTTGCTCCTTCTTCTCCAGTCCCAACCCACAAAGGAAAAATCCCTTTTTGTGACCACCACTACCAGGTTACAGACACCCTCATTCACAGGTCACCCTGGCACCAACCCTGCAACCATATGTCTATGTGGCAGGCATCTTGGATTATATATCCCGAAGACTATGCACAATCAGAACCAGGGAAAGACAAGGATTCCCTCTCATCTCGAGATAAAGACTTTTTCTTTAACTATTGAAGATCTGGCAACTTCTTGTAATCCTGGCTATACGTGGGTAATATGATATGTCCATGCAGCTGTCCTATGATTACTGTCACATTAATTCAGGATCACTAAGGAGTGAAGATCATTTTCTTATTATTTTATATTATTACTTGCGATCTTTGATGATGAAAATTGTTACGCTTGACTTTGCTAAATGGAAATGAAGATCATACTTATCATTTTTACAGCATTATGGCTAAGTGACGTTTCATTTTGATATTTGATTGTGAATTCATTTTTGATTCTTTATCTGACTACGCTCACTAGTATTCCTGTTTGTTGACTAAGTTTAAAATTTTGTTGTAAAAGGTTACCCTCTTATTTTATTTCTGTAAAAAAAAAAGGGGGGGGGGATATGCAACCTACCAGGCATGGGGGTATGGTTGATGTATTAAGTACTTGATCAGATCCATTCATGATCAATGTATCAGCAGTTCTAAAGGCAAGAGAATTCCTGGGCCTCAGCCACAAAGGTCTAGCCCTCACCTTGTCAAACCTCATTCCTCTGAAAAGCTCATGTCAGGAGAATCCCCACCTACTCCGACCTTGTCATTGTCTATCCAACCAAAGGTAAGAACTACATGCTATGTCACGTATTCATTGATCACCTCTCAATCCACAATAAAGGCTGGGGTGAGGCGCACTGCTTTTTCTCTTGTTTCCTGCAACCTAGGAGTTCTCCCTGCTGTCTCTATTTATCTGTCCTAGCTGCACTCTTGGCCACATGCTTTCTATGTTGGAACTCTTACTTCCGCTTGGTCTCTTATGTCTCAGATTTTCCTTTCATTATTTTTCTAAGGAAAATAGTATCAGGGGCCATCGCCGCTGCCCATTTCAATTCACTTCTCTGTGTCTCTTGATTTATCACCCATTTTCTCTGACTCCTTTCTCCTTCTCGAGCCCACACCCACTAAGGAAATAGATTATGTAGCAGCCACAGGTTGGGCTCTTATCCCAGGTTTCACAAAGATATATCATCTCACTTTTCACTGACCTAATCTGGGTCACCATGACCATACGTGAAACATATGGGTATCGAAGGCTAAGATTCACGTGTCTTCCCTTTTGGCACCTGGGTTTCAGGACCCCAGCCCCAGGAGTTTCTGTTCACTCTCCCCCCCACCCCAGGAATTCCTCTCCACTCCCCCTACCTTAAAGTGTATAAAAAGCCTGCTAATCACAGCCTTAGAGAAAGCACTTTAGGTGCTCAGCACCAAGCTATATTTTGCTCAATAAAGTACCTCTTGTGTGTTGCATTACCGTGTGTGTGTGTGTGTGTGTGTGTGTGTGTGTGTGTGTATGTGTGTCCTCCATGGAATACGAGCCAGAACCGGACATAACACCTTCAACCCAAAAGGCAGGAGTCCTAGACATGGAACAGAAGAGCTGCCTTAAAGCTACTGCTGCTGCTGCTGCTCTTTATGCTATAGCTGACGGCTCTGTGGCATCACATTCTGAGGGAGAGCCAAGAACACAAGGTACACAAACCCAAGAGTGACCAGGCTACCCTACAGGTTCCAGCCATCTCTCTATATAGGCAGGCACTGATGCCAGCCTATATAGGAAACTGATCAATTTAAGTCATCAGTGGTTGTTCATGTTCAAAGTAATTCAGGCCCTCCTATGGCTGCTAGCTTGGCAGCACCATCTGCTCAGTCATTTCCCCTGGAGACAGGGTCAGTGCCACCTCAATGGGCAGAGCAATGAACTAGAGTGAGGGCTTCAGGCAGCTGGAGAGCAGAAAGAACTTCCTTAATCATTTCTGCATCAGCTATGGAAGGAGAATACTGAGAGGACAGGGTGGGAGGCAGGTGTGTGACTGCTCCAAGGCAAAGTGGGCCACTCATGGCCAAGGTCCACTCATATTTAGGCCTATGACATAAGCATGTGTACGAGGCTTGGGGTCAAAGAGGAGACTTGCACATAGCTGTAAAAGCTTATTCCAAACCCATTAAAAAAAAAAAAAAACCTTCCTCGGATGCCATACCAATATGTGGCCTAAAGAGGGAGACCAAGAGGCGAAGGGAGGTGGGGGGAGGGGGAGCTGAGCACCTGAGGAAGTTGGGGACCTGGGAGAGGGGATACTGAAGGAGGGGACTTTCTGGTGGGTGTCCCCACAGAGAGGAGGGGCAGTGTGGGAGGCGGGCAATTGAGAGGGAGGGGGCAGCTTTCAGGGGCAGGAGGGACAGGCCTGACTAGGGAGCTGACCAGTACATGCAGCAGGCGGGACTAATGAAGAACCCAGAGGAAGACACAGGGGGCGGGTCCGCAGCAGCGGCAGCCACTCCCAAAGCCTCCTCCCCTCAGCTGGGGTGCCGCATGTGACCAATGCTGCTCCCCTACCTCACACCTTCCACACGCAACTTCCCGTCCTTTGCCATGGCCGACCTTAATGCTAGGCACAGCGACACAGGGAGGCTCTGACAGAAAAGGCGGGAACTTTCCGCTCCCCTCCCCCTCCACCACGTGCCACCTGCCTGCCCCTGTGCGCCTGCGCTCCAAGCCTCCTGGCCTGCCTTTTACTCTGCGCATGCGTAGCTCTTCCACACACCTCCTTCCTCCACCCCACCCCCCACCCTTCAGCTGGACTCCTTGCTTTTGCCACACTCTGCAATTGGGGTTCGGGCTCCAAACGCACATTAAGGGATACACCACCAGCAGCCACGGAAAATGGCTCAGCCCCCCCACACCTCCGACCCGGGACTGGCCTTGCCTCACATCTATCCCTTACAAAAAGCCCAGGTTCAGTGGAGGCAAAACAAAAAACAAAAACCTATTTGGTATTGACCTACAATGCCCAAAGGAGTCCCAGTGTTCCCCTTCGCCTTCCAAAGGGGGAGACCTGTCTAAAGAAGCTTCGCCAAAAACAAAGAAAAAACCCGCAAATCACATGGCCCGCAATCGCCAAAGCAGTCCCCAAAGGGGAGACTGTGGTAGGTCACCAGAGGAGCTATTCAGCTGCTGCTGCTGCTCCTCTTGACAGACAACTCCCTCCCAATTAGGCAATTTAATACTAAGAAATGCCTGGCATAACCTGGAATATGCTTTAAAGAAGTTTCTAATACATTCAAATTTTAAATATGTGCGAATTATAAAAAATTTCTTAAGCAGGACACAAGAGCAGCAAAAATAAAAAAATTGGCTGAGATTATTTCAACCACCTGGATGCAGTTCAGAAACTTTTTATGAGGCATATTAATGTGACTTCATCCAGAAAGCAAATTATTGATAATTAGTATAGCTTCAATTATAAAAATCAGACACTCTCAGCAGAGTGGACACATGGTTGGAAGGAGTCAATCTGTTAACCAACCAGGAGTTAATTATCAAGGTTATGGAGCAATTTGATAGCCAGTAACATGATTTATTGGTGATTTAAAATGGGCAATACTGCCACTCACTCAAACAACAGATATTGAAGCTGATCATAATATTAATTTAAAACCTATGATAATAATGCAAATTCAAATGCTACCTGCTCAATGTGACCTATTTTTACAGTGAAATTTTATAACAGTTTATGAATGAAACTAATAACTCTAGTCACAGTATTGAAATCTTTTTGGTTATGAATTTAACTATTATAGGTTAACTATAACACCTATGCAACTGCCTGATAAAGATGCGCATACTTTTACAACCTCAGACAGTGCTATAATGTTAATGATTACACAAGATAAATTTTTGCATAGAGCAAAAAATTGTGTGCAAATAGACAAATGCTTAAGATCACAGCACAAGTTGGTAAAATCATACGTGATTTAAGGTATGATGTTTTTATGATTATGTTGTGTGGAAAAGCAAAGATTAAGCATCTATGTATGCGGTCTTGCAAAGTCAAGAGTAAAACGTTTCAAAGCCAGTGCAAAATGTTGTGGATTATGTTCACCTCTGAAAAAATATCCACTACATGTTTTGGAACAAAGGATGCATGCTCCTGAGAGCAAAAGTTAAACACTGAAAGGGGATGGGAGATAGTTACTCTCCTGGTTTATGGCATTAAGCTCAAATGAAGAAGTGAGCAAAGTGATTACAGAACTTATAAATAATTGTGCACAGTTGTCTATTCCAAACATCTTGGGATAGCAGTGCTTTTAATAGCAATACATGGGCTGAATTGGATAGCTCATGGCTTATTTGCAAGCTATGGCAAAAAGAGCTCAAAGGAATTGATAAGCCCCAAGGTTCAAAAACTGAAGGTATGTATGTTCAGTTATTTTCTAACTTTATAAGAGCCAATGAGGCTTTCATTTGGGGTCGAGATTTTCTGTTTATTTCCTCAGATACAAGAAGTCAATGGAGGATGACCCGGATCATCGGAGGATGATCCGATGGCAAGAAAATCTGACCAGAAAAAGGACAGACTGCAGAGGTGTCTGGCACAGGACACCTGGAAAAACAGCAAATGAGCTGGAAAGACCATCACTGCCCTATAGGCATATCTAACACACTATCCACGCACATGTCATTGTATAAAAAACAATTTACCTACAGAAGTATTTCGTTAAGTCCCTGACAGATAGTCTGTGCTACAGATATCTGGGTATTTGTTATAAGATCAAACGTTATCACATACCTGGAAATTTCAAATGGTATTGGCATAACAGGTAACTTAAAATTACTTTTGTGGAATTGTTCCACGTTACCCAATATGATCAAATATCAAATGGTACAATTGGGAAGGTTATGACAGTAAAATAAATACTGTCCAATTGCACTACAAATTGTTACTATCATCCAAAATGGATATATGATTATTGTCGTCAAGGGTACATTATATTGGCAAACAACAGCATGTCTTTCTTCGTATCAGACTTATCTAACAGTCAATTTTGTTCAGCTGTGGCATTTCAACTTTCATAAGAAAGAAGGTTGGAAATGGTATCACTAACCATCTATCTCTTCTACACTCTAAAACGAACATAAGTTACAACTATGCAATAACAGTTTGAATGTCATGCTAAAGATTACATTGTAGGATATATCTGAATTGGGTTGAATATTACCAAGAAATTAAGACTGTGAGGGACCCAAGGGGATGATAACGTTGGGTCGAGGTCTTGTCTGTATGTTGACAGATAGTGGAAACATCTGATCACCCACAGAACACATAATGCCAGCCAACGGAAGACCCAATTTTTCAAACATTGCCAATGTTATATTCTTGGTTATATTCAATTCTTCTTTTATACAGAAGTAGAGACTTAAAGAAGGCTGATATAAGAAATATGCAGCGAGAATTTGCCGTGTCACTTCATTATCTTCATTCTTGTTATTTCAACAACAAATCAGAATGTAATGTTTATGGGAATATTGGTACTTGTTAAGAATTTGCACTAATTGTTGCATTTATAGTTGTGTAAAAGTTTTACAATGTCAATCTTGGTCAACATAGATTAGGGAAATAGAAATCATTTTTGAATGTAAATTCTGACATGACACATTGGCTCAGCTACAGCTATGCCACATGAAAGGTGAGCCATTAGTTTAAAATTTTGCATTCAATTCATGGTCATTTTCCATGATCATTTTTTCAGATTATTTTTCCCTTATATTTTCTTTGAAATACTAGAAGTACATTGTAAGTACTACTAATGCTCTGATCCTGATATATGAATCGGGAATTTTATTTTTGTACATACCCATAAGGCTTATATAAGAAATATGCAGGCAAAAGTTGCCGTGTCACTTCATTAGCATCATTCTTGTTATTTCAAAAACAAATCAAAATGTAATGTTTATGGGAATATTGACACTTGAATTGATGTTTGCATTAATGTTTGAAAAATGTAAAAGATGCTAATCTATTTGGTATGCTATTCAAAAACAAAGGGGCGGGGGAGAAAGAGAGAAAGCATTTTAAGAATATCTTTATACCATTCTCATTTCAATTGAGCAATTTGGATTTGATGCTCTTTTACTTTATTTTCTCTGAATATTTTGATTATCCTATGTTGTTTTTCTTTTCATACATTTTGAAGTAAGATTATTTTCTTATTACTTTTTATCATTATTTTTAACCTATTATGAGACGTTTATCTTTGATTACTAAGTATGAAGATCATTTTCATCATTATCAAATTATTAATAAGTTGAGAGTAAAATCTTCATTGTTGTTGACAATGACACTTACTTTTTACATCCAAAGTTCTTGCAATATGTTTTGGATGTCTATTTTGAATCACTTGAAGTATCATTTGATGATGCTACATGATTTTCATATTTTTGAGTCAGAATTTTTTTTATATTTTTATATCACTCGCCCTTCATCTTATTTTTTTAACACAAAAAGGGGGATATGTAGCATTCCAAGCATATTCACATCTAAGAAATATAACTGATATATGGATATTGTGTCTTCAGACACAAGGTTTGAACTCTGACATTTGTGGGTGGACTCTTGACCTAGCCATGCAAACTCATTAACATTTGGTGCAGACTCGAATTCCTTGGTAAAAGGGCCTGTTGAGGTCAACACACCCAAAAGGTGTCATCATTACCTTCCCATCAAATCTGAATTATCTATGCTTTCTTACCTGGTCATTGATCCTGGCTATCCCCAAGAATGCCTGGGGTAAAGGCGTGATTCCCTCTCTTGTTCCAGGGATCTTAAAGCTTCACTAGTGTCTCTTTACTAAGGCTTCTCTTGCCCACGTGCTTTCTATCTCGGAATCCGTACTTCCACCTGTCTGCAAGCTTCTCATATTTTCCTTTAATTCTTTGACCAAGGAAAATGCCATAGGGGATCCCGCCTGCCCTATCTATTCCTTTGACTTGTCTCTGTCTGTCATTCTTCACCCATATTCTCAGACTCCTTGCTCCTTCTTCTCCAGTCCCAACCCACAAAGGAAAAATCCCTTTTTGTGACCACCACTACCAGGTTACAGACACCCTCATTCACAGGTCACCCTGGCACCAACCCTGCAACCATATGTCTATGTGGCAGGCATCTTGGATTATATATCCCGAAGACTATGCACAATCAGAACCAGGGAAAGACAAGGATTCCCTCTCATCTCGAGATAAAGACTTTTTCTTTAACTATTGAAGATCTGGCAACTTCTTGTAATCCTGGCTATACGTGGGTAATATGATATGTCCATGCAGCTGTCCTATGATTACTGTCACATTAATTCAGGATCACTAAGGAGTGAAGATCATTTTCTTATTATTTTATATTATTACTTGCGATCTTTGATGATGAAAATTGTTACGCTTGACTTTGCTAAATGGAAATGAAGATCATACTTATCATTTTTACAGCATTATGGCTAAGTGACGTTTCATTTTGATATTTGATTGTGAATTCATTTTTGATTCTTTATCTGACTACGCTCACTAGTATTCCTGTTTGTTGACTAAGTTTAAAATTTTGTTGTAAAAGGTTACCCTCTTATTTTATTTCTGTAAAAAAAAAAGGGGGGGGGATATGCAACCTACCAGGCATGGGGGTATGGTTGATGTATTAAGTACTTGATCAGATCCATTCATGATCAATGTATCAGCAGTTCTAAAGGCAAGAGAATTCCTGGGCCTCAGCCACAAAGGTCTAGCCCTCACCTTGTCAAACCTCATTCCTCTGAAAAGCTCATGTCAGGAGAATCCCCACCTACTCCGACCTTGTCATTGTCTATCCAACCAAAGGTAAGAACTACATGCTATGTCACGTATTCATTGATCACCTCTCAATCCACAATAAAGGCTGGGGTGAGGCGCACTGCTTTTTCTCTTGTTTCCTGCAACCTAGGAGTTCTCCCTGCTGTCTCTATTTATCTGTCCTAGCTGCACTCTTGGCCACATGCTTTCTATGTTGGAACTCTTACTTCCGCTTGGTCTCTTATGTCTCAGATTTTCCTTTCATTATTTTTCTAAGGAAAATAGTATCAGGGGCCATCGCCGCTGCCCATTTCAATTCACTTCTCTGTGTCTCTTGATTTATCACCCATTTTCTCTGACTCCTTTCTCCTTCTCGAGCCCACACCCACTAAGGAAATAGATTATGTAGCAGCCACAGGTTGGGCTCTTATCCCAGGTTTCACAAAGATATATCATCTCACTTTTCACTGACCTAATCTGGGTCACCATGACCATACGTGAAACATATGGGTATCGAAGGCTAAGATTCACGTGTCTTCCCTTTTGGCACCTGGGTTTCAGGACCCCAGCCCCAGGAGTTCCTGTTCACTCTCCCCCCCACCCCAGGAATTCCTCTCCACTCCCCCTACCTTAAAGTGTATAAAAAGCCTGCTAATCACAGCCTTAGAGAAAGCACTTTAGGTGCTCAGCACCAAGCTATATTTTGCTCAATAAAGTACCTCTTGTGTGTTGCATTACCGTGTGTGTGTGTGTGTGTGTGTGTGTGTGTGTGTGTGTGTGTGTGTATGTGTGTATGTGTGTCCTCCATGGAATACGAGCCAGAACCGGACATAACACCTTCAACCCAAAAGGCAGGAGTCCTAGACATGGAACAGAAGAGCTGCCTTAAAGCTACTGCTGCTGCTGCTGCTCTTTATGCTATAGCTGACGGCTCTGTGGCATCACATTCTGAGGGAGAGCCAAAAACACAAGGTACACAAACCCAAGAGTGACCAGGCTACCCTACAGGTTCCAGCCATCTCTCTATATAGGCAGGCACTGATGCCAGCCTATATAGGAAACTGATCAATTTAAGTCATCAGTGGTTGTTCATGTTCAAAGTAATTCAGGCCCTCCTATGGCTGCTAGCTTGGCAGCACCATCTGCTCAGTCATTTCCCCTGGAGACAGGGTCAGTGCCACCTCAATGGGCAGAGCAATGAACTAGAGTGAGGGCTTCAGGCAGCTGGAGAGCAGAAAGAACTTCCTTAATCATTTCTGCATCAGCTATGGAAGGAGAATACTGAGAGGACAGGGTGGGAGGCAGGTGTGTGACTGCTCCAAGGCAAAGTGGGCCACTCATGGCCAAGGTCCACTCATATGTAGGCCTATGACATAAGCATGTGTACGAGGCTTGGGGTCAAAGAGGAGACTTGCACATAGCTGTAAAAGCTTATTCCAAACCCATTAAAAAAAAAAAAAAAAAACCCTCCTCGGATGCCATACCAATATGTGGCCTAAAGAGGGAGACCAAGAGGCGAAGGGAGGTGGGGGGAGGGGGAGCTGAGCACCTGAGGAAGTTGGGGACCTGGGAGAGGGGATACTGAAGGAGGGGACTTTCTGGTGGGTGTCCCCACAGAGAGGAGGGGCAGTGTGGGAGGCGGGCAATTGAGAGGGAGGGGGCAGCTTTCAGGGGCAGGAGGGGCAGGCCTGACTAGGGAGCTGACCAGTACATGCAGCAGGCGGGACTAATGAAGAACCCAGAGGAAGACACAGGGGGCGGGTCCGCAGCAGCGGCAGCCACTCCCAAAGCCTCCTCCCCTCAGCTGGGGTGCCGCATGTGACCAATGCTGCTCCCCTACCTCACACCTTCCACACGCAACTTCCCGTCCTTTGCCATGGCCGACCTTAATGCTAGGCACAGCGACACAGGGAGGCTCTGACAGAAAAGGCGGGAACTTTCCGCTCCCCTCCCCCTCCACCACGTGCCACCTGCCTGCCCCTGCGCGCCTGCGCTCCAAGCCTCCTGGCCTGCCTTTTACTCTGCGCATGCGTAGCTCTTCCACACACCTCCTTCCTCCACCCCACCCCCCACCCTTCAGCTGGACTCCTTGCTTTTGCCACACTCTGCAATTGGGGTTCGGGCTCCAAACGCACATTAAGGGATACACCACCAGCAGCCACGGAAAATGGCTCAGCCCCCCCACACCTCCGACCCGGGACTGGCCTTGCCTCACATCTATCCCTTACAAAAAGCCCAGGTTCAGTGGAGGCAAAACAAAAAACAAAAACCTATTTGGTATTGACCTACAATGCCCAAAGGAGTCCCAGTGTTCCCCTTCGCCTTCCAAAGGGGGAGACCTGTCTAAAGAAGCTTCGCCAAAAACAAAGAAAAAACCCGCAAATCACATGGCCCGCAATCGCCAAAGCAGTCCCCAAAGGGGAGACTGTGGTAGGTCACCAGAGGAGCTATTCAGCTGCTGCTGCTGCTCCTCTTGACAGACAACTCCCTCCCAATTAGGCAATTTAATACTAAGAAATGCCTGGCATAACCTGGAATATGCTTTAAAGAAGTTTCTAATACATTCAAATTTTAAATATGTGCGAATTATAAAAAATTTCTTAAGCAGGACACAAGAGCAGCAAAAATAAAAAAATTGGCTGAGATTATTTCAACCACCTGGATGCAGTTCAGAAACTTTTTATGAGGCATATTAATGTGACTTCATCCAGAAAGCAAATTATTGATAATTAGTATAGCTTCAATTATAAAAATCAGACACTCTCAGCAGAGTGGACACATGGTTGGAAGGAGTCAATCTGTTAACCAACCAGGAGTTAATTATCAAGGTTATGGAGCAATTTGATAGCCAGTAACATGATTTATTGGTGATTTAAAATGGGCAATACTGCCACTCACTCAAACAACAGATATTGAAGCTGATCATAATATTAATTTAAAACCTATGATAATAATGCAAATTCAAATGCTACCTGCTCAATGTGACCTATTTTTACAGTGAAATTTTATAACAGTTTATGAATGAAACTAATAACTCTAGTCACAGTATTGAAATCTTTTTGGTTATGAATTTAACTATTATAGGTTAACTATAACACCTATGCAACTGCCTGATAAAGATGCGCATACTTTTACAACCTCAGACAGTGCTATAATGTTAATGATTACACAAGATAAATTTTTGCATAGAGCAAAAAATTGTGTGCAAATAGACAAATGCTTAAGATCACAGCACAAGTTGGTAAAATCATACGTGATTTAAGGTATGATGTTTTTATGATTATGTTGTGTGGAAAAGCAAAGATTAAGCATCTATGTATGCGGTCTTGCAAAGTCAAGAGTAAAACGTTTCAAAGCCAGTGCAAAATGTTGTGGATTATGTTCACCTCTGAAAAAATATCCACTACATGTTTTGGAACAAAGGATGCATGCTCCTGAGAGCAAAAGTTAAACACTGAAAGGGGATGGGAGATAGTTACTCTCCTGGTTTATGGCATTAAGCTCAAATGAAGAAGTGAGCAAAGTGATTACAGAACTTATAAATAATTGTGCACAGTTGTCTATTCCAAACATCTTGGGATAGCAGTGCTTTTAATAGCAATACATGGGCTGAATTGGATAGCTCATGGCTTATTTGCAAGCTATGGCAAAAAGAGCTCAAAGGAATTGATAAGCCCCAAGGTTCAAAAACTGAAGGTATGTATGTTCAGTTATTTTCTAACTTTATAAGAGCCAATGAGGCTTTCATTTGGGGTCGAGATTTTCTGTTTATTTCCTCAGATACAAGAAGTCAATGGAGGATGACCCGGATCATCGGAGGATGATCCGATGGCAAGAAAATCTGACCAGAAAAAGGACAGACTGCAGAGGTGTCTGGCACAGGACACCTGGAAAAACAGCAAATGAGCTGGAAAGACCATCACTGCCCTATAGGCATATCTAACACACTATCCACGCACATGTCATTGTATAAAAAACAATTTACCTACAGAAGTATTTCGTTAAGTCCCTGACAGATAGTCTGTGCTACAGATATCTGGGTATTTGTTATAAGATCAAACGTTATCACATACCTGGAAATTTCAAATGGTATTGGCATAACAGGTAACTTAAAATTACTTTTGTGGAATTGTTCCACGTTACCCAATATGATCAAATATCAAATGGTACAATTGGGAAGGTTATGACAGTAAAATAAATACTGTCCAATTGCACTACAAATTGTTACTATCATCCAAAATGGATATATGATTATTGTCGTCAAGGGTACATTATATTGGCAAACAACAGCATGTCTTTCTTCGTATCAGACTTATCTAACAGTCAATTTTGTTCAGCTGTGGCATTTCAACTTTCATAAGAAAGAAGGTTGGAAATGGTATCACTAACCATCTATCTCTTCTACACTCTAAAACGAACATAAGTTACAACTATGCAATAACAGTTTGAATGTCATGCTAAAGATTACATTGTAGGATATATCTGAATTGGGTTGAATATTACCAAGAAATTAAGACTGTGAGGGACCCAAGGGGATGATAACGTTGGGTCGAGGTCTTGTCTGTATGTTGACAGATAGTGGAAACATCTGATCACCCACAGAACACATAATGCCAGCCAACGGAAGACCCAATTTTTCAAACATTGCCAATGTTATATTCTTGGTTATATTCAATTCTTCTTTTATACAGAAGTAGAGACTTAAAGAAGGCTGATATAAGAAATATGCAGCGAGAATTTGCCGTGTCACTTCATTATCTTCATTCTTGTTATTTCAACAACAAATCAGAATGTAATGTTTATGGGAATATTGGTACTTGTTAAGAATTTGCACTAATTGTTGCATTTATAGTTGTGTAAAAGTTTTACAATGTCAATCTTGGTCAACATAGATTAGGGAAATAGAAATCATTTTTGAATGTAAATTCTGACATGACACATTGGCTCAGCTACAGCTATGCCACATGAAAGGTGAGCCATTAGTTTAAAATTTTGCATTCAATTCATGGTCATTTTCCATGATCATTTTTTCAGATTATTTTTCCCTTATATTTTCTTTGAAATACTAGAAGTACATTGTAAGTACTACTAATGCTCTGATCCTGATATATGAATCGGGAATTTTATTTTTGTACATACCCATAAGGCTTATATAAGAAATATGCAGGCAAAAGTTGCCGTGTCACTTCATTAGCATCATTCTTGTTATTTCAAAAACAAATCAAAATGTAATGTTTATGGGAATATTGACACTTGAATTGATGTTTGCATTAATGTTTGAAAAATGTAAAAGATGCTAATCTATTTGGTATGCTATTCAAAAACAAAGGGGCGGGGGAGAAAGAGAGAAAGCATTTTAAGAATATCTTTATACCATTCTCATTTCAATTGAGCAATTTGGATTTGATGCTCTTTTACTTTATTTTCTCTGAATATTTTGATTATCCTATGTTGTTTTTCTTTTCATACATTTTGAAGTAAGATTATTTTCTTATTACTTTTTATCATTATTTTTAACCTATTATGAGACGTTTATCTTTGATTACTAAGTATGAAGATCATTTTCATCATTATCAAATTATTAATAAGTTGAGAGTAAAATCTTCATTGTTGTTGACAATGACACTTACTTTTTACATCCAAAGTTCTTGCAATATGTTTTGGATGTCTATTTTGAATCACTTGAAGTATCATTTGATGATGCTACATGATTTTCATATTTTTGAGTCAGAATTTTTTTTATATTTTTATATCACTCGCCCTTCATCTTATTTTTTTAACACAAAAAGGGGGATATGTAGCATTCCAAGCATATTCACATCTAAGAAATATAACTGATATATGGATATTGTGTCTTCAGACACAAGGTTTGAACTCTGACATTTGTGGGTGGACTCTTGACCTAGCCATGCAAACTCATTAACATTTGGTGCAGACTCGAATTCCTTGGTAAAAGGGCCTGTTGAGGTCAACACACCCAAAAGGTGTCATCATTACCTTCCCATCAAATCTGAATTATCTATGCTTTCTTACCTGGTCATTGATCCTGGCTATCCCCAAGAATGCCTGGGGTAAAGGCGTGATTCCCTCTCTTGTTCCAGGGATCTTAAAGCTTCACTAGTGTCTCTTTACTAAGGCTTCTCTTGCCCACGTGCTTTCTATCTCGGAATCCGTACTTCCACCTGTCTGCAAGCTTCTCATATTTTCCTTTAATTCTTTGACCAAGGAAAATGCCATAGGGGATCCCGCCTGCCCTATCTATTCCTTTGACTTGTCTCTGTCTGTCATTCTTCACCCATATTCTCAGACTCCTTGCTCCTTCTTCTCCAGTCCCAACCCACAAAGGAAAAATCCCTTTTTGTGACCACCACTACCAGGTTACAGACACCCTCATTCACAGGTCACCCTGGCACCAACCCTGCAACCATATGTCTATGTGGCAGGCATCTTGGATTATATATCCCGAAGACTATGCACAATCAGAACCAGGGAAAGACAAGGATTCCCTCTCATCTCGAGATAAAGACTTTTTCTTTAACTATTGAAGATCTGGCAACTTCTTGTAATCCTGGCTATACGTGGGTAATATGATATGTCCATGCAGCTGTCCTATGATTACTGTCACATTAATTCAGGATCACTAAGGAGTGAAGATCATTTTCTTATTATTTTATATTATTACTTGCGATCTTTGATGATGAAAATTGTTACGCTTGACTTTGCTAAATGGAAATGAAGATCATACTTATCATTTTTACAGCATTATGGCTAAGTGACGTTTCATTTTGATATTTGATTGTGAATTCATTTTTGATTCTTTATCTGACTACGCTCACTAGTATTCCTGTTTGTTGACTAAGTTTAAAATTTTGTTGTAAAAGGTTACCCTCTTATTTTATTTCTGTAAAAAAAAAAGGGGGGGGGGATATGCAACCTACCAGGCATGGGGGTATGGTTGATGTATTAAGTACTTGATCAGATCCATTCATGATCAATGTATCAGCAGTTCTAAAGGCAAGAGAATTCCTGGGCCTCAGCCACAAAGGTCTAGCCCTCACCTTGTCAAACCTCATTCCTCTGAAAAGCTCATGTCAGGAGAATCCCCACCTACTCCGACCTTGTCATTGTCTATCCAACCAAAGGTAAGAACTACATGCTATGTCACGTATTCATTGATCACCTCTCAATCCACAATAAAGGCTGGGGTGAGGCGCACTGCTTTTTCTCTTGTTTCCTGCAACCTAGGAGTTCTCCCTGCTGTCTCTATTTATCTGTCCTAGCTGCACTCTTGGCCACATGCTTTCTATGTTGGAACTCTTACTTCCGCTTGGTCTCTTATGTCTCAGATTTTCCTTTCATTATTTTTCTAAGGAAAATAGTATCAGGGGCCATCGCCGCTGCCCATTTCAATTCACTTCTCTGTGTCTCTTGATTTATCACCCATTTTCTCTGACTCCTTTCTCCTTCTCGAGCCCACACCCACTAAGGAAATAGATTATGTAGCAGCCACAGGTTGGGCTCTTATCCCAGGTTTCACAAAGATATATCATCTCACTTTTCACTGACCTAATCTGGGTCACCATGACCATACGTGAAACATATGGGTATCGAAGGCTAAGATTCACGTGTCTTCCCTTTTGGCACCTGGGTTTCAGGACCCCAGCCCCAGGAGTTCCTGTTCACTCTCCCCCCCACCCCAGGAATTCCTCTCCACTCCCCCTACCTTAAAGTGTATAAAAAGCCTGCTAATCACAGCCTTAGAGAAAGCACTTTAGGTGCTCAGCACCAAGCTATATTTTGCTCAATAAAGTACCTCTTGTGTGTTGCATTACCGTGTGTGTGTGTGTGTGTGTGTGTGTGTGTGTGTGTGTATGTGTGTATGTGTGTCCTCCATGGAATACGAGCCAGAACCGGACATAACACCTTCAACCCAAAAGGCAGGAGTCCTAGACATGGAACAGAAGAGCTGCCTTAAAGCTACTGCTGCTGCTGCTGCTCTTTATGCTATAGCTGACGGCTCTGTGGCATCACATTCTGAGGGAGAGCCAAAAACACAAGGTACACAAACCCAAGAGTGACCAGGCTACCCTACAGGTTCCAGCCATCTCTCTATATAGGCAGGCACTGATGCCAGCCTATATAGGAAACTGATCAATTTAAGTCATCAGTGGTTGTTCATGTTCAAAGTAATTCAGGCCCTCCTATGGCTGCTAGCTTGGCAGCACCATCTGCTCAGTCATTTCCCCTGGAGACAGGGTCAGTGCCACCTCAATGGGCAGAGCAATGAACTAGAGTGAGGGCTTCAGGCAGCTGGAGAGCAGAAAGAACTTCCTTAATCATTTCTGCATCAGCTATGGAAGGAGAATACTGAGAGGACAGGGTGGGAGGCAGGTGTGTGACTGCTCCAAGGCAAAGTGGGCCACTCATGGCCAAGGTCCACTCATATGTAGGCCTATGACATAAGCATGTGTACGAGGCTTGGGGTCAAAGAGGAGACTTGCACATAGCTGTAAAAGCTTATTCCAAACCCATTAAAAAAAAAAAAAAAAAACCCTCCTCGGATGCCATACCAATATGTGGCCTAAAGAGGGAGACCAAGAGGCGAAGGGAGGTGGGGGGAGGGGGAGCTGAGCACCTGAGGAAGTTGGGGACCTGGGAGAGGGGATACTGAAGGAGGGGACTTTCTGGTGGGTGTCCCCACAGAGAGGAGGGGCAGTGTGGGAGGCGGGCAATTGAGAGGGAGGGGGCAGCTTTCAGGGGCAGGAGGGGCAGGCCTGACTAGGGAGCTGACCAGTACATGCAGCAGGCGGGACTAATGAAGAACCCAGAGGAAGACACAGGGGGCGGGTCCGCAGCAGCGGCAGCCACTCCCAAAGCCTCCTCCCCTCAGCTGGGGTGCCGCATGTGACCAATGCTGCTCCCCTACCTCACACCTTCCACACGCAACTTCCCGTCCTTTGCCATGGCCGACCTTAATGCTAGGCACAGCGACACAGGGAGGCTCTGACAGAAAAGGCGGGAACTTTCCGCTCCCCTCCCCCTCCACCACGTGCCACCTGCCTGCCCCTGCGCGCCTGCGCTCCAAGCCTCCTGGCCTGCCTTTTACTCTGCGCATGCGTAGCTCTTCCACACACCTCCTTCCTCCACCCCACCCCCCACCCTTCAGCTGGACTCCTTGCTTTTGCCACACTCTGCAATTGGGGTTCGGGCTCCAAACGCACATTAAGGGATACACCACCAGCAGCCACGGAAAATGGCTCAGCCCCCCCACACCTCCGACCCGGGACTGGCCTTGCCTCACATCTATCCCTTACAAAAAGCCCAGGTTCAGTGGAGGCAAAACAAAAAACAAAAACCTATTTGGTATTGACCTACAATGCCCAAAGGAGTCCCAGTGTTCCCCTTCGCCTTCCAAAGGGGGAGACCTGTCTAAAGAAGCTTCGCCAAAAACAAAGAAAAAACCCGCAAATCACATGGCCCGCAATCGCCAAAGCAGTCCCCAAAGGGGAGACTGTGGTAGGTCACCAGAGGAGCTATTCAGCTGCTGCTGCTGCTCCTCTTGACAGACAACTCCCTCCCAATTAGGCAATTTAATACTAAGAAATGCCTGGCATAACCTGGAATATGCTTTAAAGAAGTTTCTAATACATTCAAATTTTAAATATGTGCGAATTATAAAAAATTTCTTAAGCAGGACACAAGAGCAGCAAAAATAAAAAAATTGGCTGAGATTATTTCAACCACCTGGATGCAGTTCAGAAACTTTTTATGAGGCATATTAATGTGACTTCATCCAGAAAGCAAATTATTGATAATTAGTATAGCTTCAATTATAAAAATCAGACACTCTCAGCAGAGTGGACACATGGTTGGAAGGAGTCAATCTGTTAACCAACCAGGAGTTAATTATCAAGGTTATGGAGCAATTTGATAGCCAGTAACATGATTTATTGGTGATTTAAAATGGGCAATACTGCCACTCACTCAAACAACAGATATTGAAGCTGATCATAATATTAATTTAAAACCTATGATAATAATGCAAATTCAAATGCTACCTGCTCAATGTGACCTATTTTTACAGTGAAATTTTATAACAGTTTATGAATGAAACTAATAACTCTAGTCACAGTATTGAAATCTTTTTGGTTATGTATTTAACTATTATAGGTTAACTATAACACCTATGCAACTGCCTGATAAAGCTGCGCATACTTTTACAACCTCAGACAGTGCTATAATGTTAATGATTACACAAGATAAATTTTTGCATAGAGCAAAAAATTGTGTGCAAATAGACAAATGCTTAAGATCACAGCACAAGTTGGTAAAATCATACGTGATTTAAGGTATGATGTTTTTATGATTATGTTGTGTGGAAAAGCAAAGATTAAGCATCTATGTATGCGGTCTTGCAAAGTCAAGAGTAAAACGTTTCAAAGCCAGTGCAAAATGTTGTGGATTATGTTCACCTCTGAAAAAATATCCACTACATGTTTTGGAACAAAGGATGCATGCTCCTGAGAGCAAAAGTTAAACACTGAAAGGGGATGGGAGATAGTTACTCTCCTGGTTTATGGCATTAAGCTCAAATGAAGAAGTGAGCAAAGTGATTACAGAACTTATAAATAATTGTGCACAGTTGTCTATTCCAAACATCTTGGGATAGCAGTGCTTTTAATAGCAATACATGGGCTGAATTGGATAGCTCATGGCTTATTTGCAAGCTATGGCAAAAAGAGCTCAAAGGAATTGATAAGCCCCAAGGTTCAAAAACTGAAGGTATGTATGTTCAGTTATTTTCTAACTTTATAAGAGCCAATGAGGCTTTCATTTGGGGTCGAGATTTTCTGTTTATTTCCTCAGATACAAGAAGTCAATGGAGGATGACCCGGATCATCGGAGGATGATCCGATGGCAAGAAAATCTGACCAGAAAAAGGACAGACTGCAGAGGTGTCTGGCACAGGACACCTGGAAAAACAGCAAATGAGCTGGAAAGACCATCACTGCCCTATAGGCATATCTAACACACTATCCACGCACATGTCATTGTATAAAAAACAATTTACCTACAGAAGTATTTCGTTAAGTCCCTGACAGATAGTCTGTGCTACAGATATCTGGGTATTTGTTATAAGATCAAACGTTATCACATACCTGGAAATTTCAAATGGTATTGGCATAACAGGTAACTTAAAATTACTTTTGTGGAATTGTTCCACGTTACCCAATATGATCAAATATCAAATGGTACAATTGGGAAGGTTATGACAGTAAAATAAATACTGTCCAATTGCACTACAAATTGTTACTATCATCCAAAATGGATATATGATTATTGTCGTCAAGGGTACATTATATTGGCAAACAACAGCATGTCTTTCTTCGTATCAGACTTATCTAACAGTCAATTTTGTTCAGCTGTGGCATTTCAACTTTCATAAGAAAGAAGGTTGGAAATGGTATCACTAACCATCTATCTCTTCTACACTCTAAAACGAACATAAGTTACAACTATGCAATAACAGTTTGAATGTCATGCTAAAGATTACATTGTAGGATATATCTGAATTGGGTTGAATATTACCAAGAAATTAAGACTGTGAGGGACCCAAGGGGATGATAACGTTGGGTCGAGGTCTTGTCTGTATGTTGACAGATAGTGGAAACATCTGATCACCCACAGAACACATAATGCCAGCCAACGGAAGACCCAATTTTTCAAACATTGCCAATGTTATATTCTTGGTTATATTCAATTCTTCTTTTATACAGAAGTAGAGACTTAAAGAAGGCTGATATAAGAAATATGCAGCGAGAATTTGCCGTGTCACTTCATTATCTTCATTCTTGTTATTTCAACAACAAATCAGAATGTAATGTTTATGGGAATATTGGTACTTGTTAAGAATTTGCACTAATTGTTGCATTTATAGTTGTGTAAAAGTTTTACAATGTCAATCTTGGTCAACATAGATTAGGGAAATAGAAATCATTTTTGAATGTAAATTCTGACATGACACATTGGCTCAGCTACAGCTATGCCACATGAAAGGTGAGCCATTAGTTTAAAATTTTGCATTCAATTCATGGTCATTTTCCATGATCATTTTTTCAGATTATTTTTCCCTTATATTTTCTTTGAAATACTAGAAGTACATTGTAAGTACTACTAATGCTCTGATCCTGATATATGAATCGGGAATTTTATTTTTGTACATACCCATAAGGCTTATATAAGAAATATGCAGGCAAAAGTTGCCGTGTCACTTCATTAGCATCATTCTTGTTATTTCAAAAACAAATCAAAATGTAATGTTTATGGGAATATTGACACTTGAATTGATGTTTGCATTAATGTTTGAAAAATGTAAAAGATGCTAATCTATTTGGTATGCTATTCAAAAACAAAGGGGCGGGGGAGAAAGAGAGAAAGCATTTTAAGAATATCTTTATACCATTCTCATTTCAATTGAGCAATTTGGATTTGATGCTCTTTTACTTTATTTTCTCTGAATATTTTGATTATCCTATGTTGTTTTTCTTTTCATACATTTTGAAGTAAGATTATTTTCTTATTACTTTTTATCATTATTTTTAACCTATTATGAGACGTTTATCTTTGATTACTAAGTATGAAGATCATTTTCATCATTATCAAATTATTAATAAGTTGAGAGTAAAATCTTCATTGTTGTTGACAATGACACTTACTTTTTACATCCAAAGTTCTTGCAATATGTTTTGGATGTCTATTTTGAATCACTTGAAGTATCATTTGATGATGCTACATGATTTTCATATTTTTGAGTCAGAATTTTTTTTATATTTTTATATCACTCGCCCTTCATCTTATTTTTTTAACACAAAAAGGGGGATATGTAGCATTCCAAGCATATTCACATCTAAGAAATATAACTGATATATGGATATTGTGTCTTCAGACACAAGGTTTGAACTCTGACATTTGTGGGTGGACTCTTGACCTAGCCATGCAAACTCATTAACATTTGGTGCAGACTCGAATTCCTTGGTAAAAGGGCCTGTTGAGGTCAACACACCCAAAAGGTGTCATCATTACCTTCCCATCAAATCTGAATTATCTATGCTTTCTTACCTGGTCATTGATCCTGGCTATCCCCAAGAATGCCTGGGGTAAAGGCGTGATTCCCTCTCTTGTTCCAGGGATCTTAAAGCTTCACTAGTGTCTCTTTACTAAGGCTTCTCTTGCCCACGTGCTTTCTATCTCGGAATCCGTACTTCCACCTGTCTGCAAGCTTCTCATATTTTCCTTTAATTCTTTGACCAAGGAAAATGCCATAGGGGATCCCGCCTGCCCTATCTATTCCTTTGACTTGTCTCTGTCTGTCATTCTTCACCCATATTCTCAGACTCCTTGCTCCTTCTTCTCCAGTCCCAACCCACAAAGGAAAAATCCCTTTTTGTGACCACCACTACCAGGTTACAGACACCCTCATTCACAGGTCACCCTGGCACCAACCCTGCAACCATATGTCTATGTGGCAGGCATCTTGGATTATATATCCCGAAGACTATGCACAATCAGAACCAGGGAAAGACAAGGATTCCCTCTCATCTCGAGATAAAGACTTTTTCTTTAACTATTGAAGATCTGGCAACTTCTTGTAATCCTGGCTATACGTGGGTAATATGATATGTCCATGCAGCTGTCCTATGATTACTGTCACATTAATTCAGGATCACTAAGGAGTGAAGATCATTTTCTTATTATTTTATATTATTACTTGCGATCTTTGATGATGAAAATTGTTACGCTTGACTTTGCTAAATGGAAATGAAGATCATACTTATCATTTTTACAGCATTATGGCTAAGTGACGTTTCATTTTGATATTTGATTGTGAATTCATTTTTGATTCTTTATCTGACTACGCTCACTAGTATTCCTGTTTGTTGACTAAGTTTAAAATTTTGTTGTAAAAGGTTACCCTCTTATTTTATTTCTGTAAAAAAAAAAGGGGGGGGGGATATGCAACCTACCAGGCATGGGGGTATGGTTGATGTATTAAGTACTTGATCAGATCCATTCATGATCAATGTATCAGCAGTTCTAAAGGCAAGAGAATTCCTGGGCCTCAGCCACAAAGGTCTAGCCCTCGCCTTGTCAAACCTCATTCCTCTGAAAAGCTCATGTCAGGAGAATCCCCACCTACTCCGACCTTGTCATTGTCTATCCAACCAAAGGTAAGAACTACATGCTATGTCACGTATTCATTGATCACCTCTCAATCCACAATAAAGGCTGGGGTGAGGCGCACTGCTTTTTCTCTTGTTTCCTGCAACCTAGGAGTTCTCCCTGCTGTCTCTATTTATCTGTCCTAGCTGCACTCTTGGCCACATGCTTTCTATGTTGGAACTCTTACTTCCGCTTGGTCTCTTATGTCTCAGATTTTCCTTTCATTATTTTTCTAAGGAAAATAGTATCAGGGGCCATCGCCGCTGCCCATTTCAATTCACTTCTCTGTGTCTCTTGATTTATCACCCATTTTCTCTGACTCCTTTCTCCTTCTCGAGCCCACACCCACTAAGGAAATAGATTATGTAGCAGCCACAGGTTGGGCTCTTATCCCAGGTTTCACAAAGATATATCATCTCACTTTTCACTGACCTAATCTGGGTCACCATGACCATACGTGAAACATATGGGTATCGAAGGCTAAGATTCACGTGTCTTCCCTTTTGGCACCTGGGTTTCAGGACCCCAGCCCCAGGAGTTCCTGTTCACTCTCCCCCCCACCCCAGGAATTCCTCTCCACTCCCCCTACCTTAAAGTGTATAAAAAGCCTGCTAATCACAGCCTTAGAGAAAGCACTTTAGGTGCTCAGCACCAAGCTATATTTTGCTCAATAAAGTACCTCTTGTGTGTTGCATTACCGTGTGTGTGTGTGTGTGTGTGTGTGTGTGTGTGTGTGTGTATGTGTGTATGTGTGTCCTCCATGGAATACGAGCCAGAACCGGACATAACACCTTCAACCCAAAAGGCAGGAGTCCTAGACATGGAACAGAAGAGCTGCCTTAAAGCTACTGCTGCTGCTGCTGCTCTTTATGCTATAGCTGACGGCTCTGTGGCATCACATTCTGAGGGAGAGCCAAAAACACAAGGTACACAAACCCAAGAGTGACCAGGCTACCCTACAGGTTCCAGCCATCTCTCTATATAGGCAGGCACTGATGCCAGCCTATATAGGAAACTGATCAATTTAAGTCATCAGTGGTTGTTCATGTTCAAAGTAATTCAGGCCCTCCTATGGCTGCTAGCTTGGCAGCACCATCTGCTCAGTCATTTCCCCTGGAGACAGGGTCAGTGCCACCTCAATGGGCAGAGCAATGAACTAGAGTGAGGGCTTCAGGCAGCTGGAGAGCAGAAAGAACTTCCTTAATCATTTCTGCATCAGCTATGGAAGGAGAATACTGAGAGGACAGGGTGGGAGGCAGGTGTGTGACTGCTCCAAGGCAAAGTGGGCCACTCATGGCCAAGGTCCACTCATATGTAGGCCTATGACATAAGCATGTGTACGAGGCTTGGGGTCAAAGAGGAGACTTGCACATAGCTGTAAAAGCTTATTCCAAACCCATTAAAAAAAAAAAAAAAAAACCCTCCTCGGATGCCATACCAATATGTGGCCTAAAGAGGGAGACCAAGAGGCGAAGGGAGGTGGGGGGAGGGGGAGCTGAGCACCTGAGGAAGTTGGGGACCTGGGAGAGGGGATACTGAAGGAGGGGACTTTCTGGTGGGTGTCCCCACAGAGAGGAGGGGCAGTGTGGGAGGCGGGCAATTGAGAGGGAGGGGGCAGCTTTCAGGGGCAGGAGGGGCAGGCCTGACTAGGGAGCTGACCAGTACATGCAGCAGGCGGGACTAATGAAGAACCCAGAGGAAGACACAGGGGGCGGGTCCGCAGCAGCGGCAGCCACTCCCAAAGCCTCCTCCCCTCAGCTGGGGTGCCGCATGTGACCAATGCTGCTCCCCTACCTCACACCTTCCACACGCAACTTCCCGTCCTTTGCCATGGCCGACCTTAATGCTAGGCACAGCGACACAGGGAGGCTCTGACAGAAAAGGCGGGAACTTTCCGCTCCCCTCCCCCTCCACCACGTGCCACCTGCCTGCCCCTGCGCGCCTGCGCTCCAAGCCTCCTGGCCTGCCTTTTACTCTGCGCATGCGTAGCTCTTCCACACACCTCCTTCCTCCACCCCACCCCCCACCCTTCAGCTGGACTCCTTGCTTTTGCCACACTCTGCAATTGGGGTTCGGGCTCCAAACGCACATTAAGGGATACACCACCAGCAGCCACGGAAAATGGCTCAGCCCCCCCACACCTCCGACCCGGGACTGGCCTTGCCTCACATCTATCCCTTACAAAAAGCCCAGGTTCAGTGGAGGCAAAACAAAAAACAAAAACCTATTTGGTATTGACCTACAATGCCCAAAGGAGTCCCAGTGTTCCCCTTCGCCTTCCAAAGGGGGAGACCTGTCTAAAGAAGCTTCGCCAAAAACAAAGAAAAAACCCGCAAATCACATGGCCCGCAATCGCCAAAGCAGTCCCCAAAGGGGAGACTGTGGTAGGTCACCAGAGGAGCTATTCAGCTGCTGCTGCTGCTCCTCTTGACAGACAACTCCCTCCCAATTAGGCAATTTAATACTAAGAAATGCCTGGCATAACCTGGAATATGCTTTAAAGAAGTTTCTAATACATTCAAATTTTAAATATGTGCGAATTATAAAAAATTTCTTAAGCAGGACACAAGAGCAGCAAAAATAAAAAAATTGGCTGAGATTATTTCAACCACCTGGATGCAGTTCAGAAACTTTTTATGAGGCATATTAATGTGACTTCATCCAGAAAGCAAATTATTGATAATTAGTATAGCTTCAATTATAAAAATCAGACACTCTCAGCAGAGTGGACACATGGTTGGAAGGAGTCAATCTGTTAACCAACCAGGAGTTAATTATCAAGGTTATGGAGCAATTTGATAGCCAGTAACATGATTTATTGGTGATTTAAAATGGGCAATACTGCCACTCACTCAAACAACAGATATTGAAGCTGATCATAATATTAATTTAAAACCTATGATAATAATGCAAATTCAAATGCTACCTGCTCAATGTGACCTATTTTTACAGTGAAATTTTATAACAGTTTATGAATGAAACTAATAACTCTAGTCACAGTATTGAAATCTTTTTGGTTATGTATTTAACTATTATAGGTTAACTATAACACCTATGCAACTGCCTGATAAAGCTGCGCATACTTTTACAACCTCAGACAGTGCTATAATGTTAATGATTACACAAGATAAATTTTTGCATAGAGCAAAAAATTGTGTGCAAATAGACAAATGCTTAAGATCACAGCACAAGTTGGTAAAATCATACGTGATTTAAGGTATGATGTTTTTATGATTATGTTGTGTGGAAAAGCAAAGATTAAGCATCTATGTATGCGGTCTTGCAAAGTCAAGAGTAAAACGTTTCAAAGCCAGTGCAAAATGTTGTGGATTATGTTCACCTCTGAAAAAATATCCACTACATGTTTTGGAACAAAGGATGCATGCTCCTGAGAGCAAAAGTTAAACACTGAAAGGGGATGGGAGATAGTTACTCTCCTGGTTTATGGCATTAAGCTCAAATGAAGAAGTGAGCAAAGTGATTACAGAACTTATAAATAATTGTGCACAGTTGTCTATTCCAAACATCTTGGGATAGCAGTGCTTTTAATAGCAATACATGGGCTGAATTGGATAGCTCATGGCTTATTTGCAAGCTATGGCAAAAAGAGCTCAAAGGAATTGATAAGCCCCAAGGTTCAAAAACTGAAGGTATGTATGTTCAGTTATTTTCTAACTTTATAAGAGCCAATGAGGCTTTCATTTGGGGTCGAGATTTTCTGTTTATTTCCTCAGATACAAGAAGTCAATGGAGGATGACCCGGATCATCGGAGGATGATCCGATGGCAAGAAAATCTGACCAGAAAAAGGACAGACTGCAGAGGTGTCTGGCACAGGACACCTGGAAAAACAGCAAATGAGCTGGAAAGACCATCACTGCCCTATAGGCATATCTAACACACTATCCACGCACATGTCATTGTATAAAAAACAATTTACCTACAGAAGTATTTCGTTAAGTCCCTGACAGATAGTCTGTGCTACAGATATCTGGGTATTTGTTATAAGATCAAACGTTATCACATACCTGGAAATTTCAAATGGTATTGGCATAACAGGTAACTTAAAATTACTTTTGTGGAATTGTTCCACGTTACCCAATATGATCAAATATCAAATGGTACAATTGGGAAGGTTATGACAGTAAAATAAATACTGTCCAATTGCACTACAAATTGTTACTATCATCCAAAATGGATATATGATTATTGTCGTCAAGGGTACATTATATTGGCAAACAACAGCATGTCTTTCTTCGTATCAGACTTATCTAACAGTCAATTTTGTTCAGCTGTGGCATTTCAACTTTCATAAGAAAGAAGGTTGGAAATGGTATCACTAACCATCTATCTCTTCTACACTCTAAAACGAACATAAGTTACAACTATGCAATAACAGTTTGAATGTCATGCTAAAGATTACATTGTAGGATATATCTGAATTGGGTTGAATATTACCAAGAAATTAAGACTGTGAGGGACCCAAGGGGATGATAACGTTGGGTCGAGGTCTTGTCTGTATGTTGACAGATAGTGGAAACATCTGATCACCCACAGAACACATAATGCCAGCCAACGGAAGACCCAATTTTTCAAACATTGCCAATGTTATATTCTTGGTTATATTCAATTCTTCTTTTATACAGAAGTAGAGACTTAAAGAAGGCTGATATAAGAAATATGCAGCGAGAATTTGCCGTGTCACTTCATTATCTTCATTCTTGTTATTTCAACAACAAATCAGAATGTAATGTTTATGGGAATATTGGTACTTGTTAAGAATTTGCACTAATTGTTGCATTTATAGTTGTGTAAAAGTTTTACAATGTCAATCTTGGTCAACATAGATTAGGGAAATAGAAATCATTTTTGAATGTAAATTCTGACATGACACATTGGCTCAGCTACAGCTATGCCACATGAAAGGTGAGCCATTAGTTTAAAATTTTGCATTCAATTCATGGTCATTTTCCATGATCATTTTTTCAGATTATTTTTCCCTTATATTTTCTTTGAAATACTAGAAGTACATTGTAAGTACTACTAATGCTCTGATCCTGATATATGAATCGGGAATTTTATTTTTGTACATACCCATAAGGCTTATATAAGAAATATGCAGGCAAAAGTTGCCGTGTCACTTCATTAGCATCATTCTTGTTATTTCAAAAACAAATCAAAATGTAATGTTTATGGGAATATTGACACTTGAATTGATGTTTGCATTAATGTTTGAAAAATGTAAAAGATGCTAATCTATTTGGTATGCTATTCAAAAACAAAGGGGCGGGGGAGAAAGAGAGAAAGCATTTTAAGAATATCTTTATACCATTCTCATTTCAATTGAGCAATTTGGATTTGATGCTCTTTTACTTTATTTTCTCTGAATATTTTGATTATCCTATGTTGTTTTTCTTTTCATACATTTTGAAGTAAGATTATTTTCTTATTACTTTTTATCATTATTTTTAACCTATTATGAGACGTTTATCTTTGATTACTAAGTATGAAGATCATTTTCATCATTATCAAATTATTAATAAGTTGAGAGTAAAATCTTCATTGTTGTTGACAATGACACTTACTTTTTACATCCAAAGTTCTTGCAATATGTTTTGGATGTCTATTTTGAATCACTTGAAGTATCATTTGATGATGCTACATGATTTTCATATTTTTGAGTCAGAATTTTTTTTATATTTTTATATCACTCGCCCTTCATCTTATTTTTTTAACACAAAAAGGGGGATATGTAGCATTCCAAGCATATTCACATCTAAGAAATATAACTGATATATGGATATTGTGTCTTCAGACACAAGGTTTGAACTCTGACATTTGTGGGTGGACTCTTGACCTAGCCATGCAAACTCATTAACATTTGGTGCAGACTCGAATTCCTTGGTAAAAGGGCCTGTTGAGGTCAACACACCCAAAAGGTGTCATCATTACCTTCCCATCAAATCTGAATTATCTATGCTTTCTTACCTGGTCATTGATCCTGGCTATCCCCAAGAATGCCTGGGGTAAAGGCGTGATTCCCTCTCTTGTTCCAGGGATCTTAAAGCTTCACTAGTGTCTCTTTACTAAGGCTTCTCTTGCCCACGTGCTTTCTATCTCGGAATCCGTACTTCCACCTGTCTGCAAGCTTCTCATATTTTCCTTTAATTCTTTGACCAAGGAAAATGCCATAGGGGATCCCGCCTGCCCTATCTATTCCTTTGACTTGTCTCTGTCTGTCATTCTTCACCCATATTCTCAGACTCCTTGCTCCTTCTTCTCCAGTCCCAACCCACAAAGGAAAAATCCCTTTTTGTGACCACCACTACCAGGTTACAGACACCCTCATTCACAGGTCACCCTGGCACCAACCCTGCAACCATATGTCTATGTGGCAGGCATCTTGGATTATATATCCCGAAGACTATGCACAATCAGAACCAGGGAAAGACAAGGATTCCCTCTCATCTCGAGATAAAGACTTTTTCTTTAACTATTGAAGATCTGGCAACTTCTTGTAATCCTGGCTATACGTGGGTAATATGATATGTCCATGCAGCTGTCCTATGATTACTGTCACATTAATTCAGGATCACTAAGGAGTGAAGATCATTTTCTTATTATTTTATATTATTACTTGCGATCTTTGATGATGAAAATTGTTACGCTTGACTTTGCTAAATGGAAATGAAGATCATACTTATCATTTTTACAGCATTATGGCTAAGTGACGTTTCATTTTGATATTTGATTGTGAATTCATTTTTGATTCTTTATCTGACTACGCTCACTAGTATTCCTGTTTGTTGACTAAGTTTAAAATTTTGTTGTAAAAGGTTACCCTCTTATTTTATTTCTGTAAAAAAAAAAGGGGGGGGGGGATATGCAACCTACCAGGCATGGGGGTATGGTTGATGTATTAAGTACTTGATCAGATCCATTCATGATCAATGTATCAGCAGTTCTAAAGGCAAGAGAATTCCTGGGCCTCAGCCACAAAGGTCTAGCCCTCACCTTGTCAAACCTCATTCCTCTGAAAAGCTCATGTCAGGAGAATCCCCACCTACTCCGACCTTGTCATTGTCTATCCAACCAAAGGTAAGAACTACATGCTATGTCACGTATTCATTGATCACCTCTCAATCCACAATAAAGGCTGGGGTGAGGCGCACTGCTTTTTCTCTTGTTTCCTGCAACCTAGGAGTTCTCCCTGCTGTCTCTATTTATCTGTCCTAGCTGCACTCTTGGCCACATGCTTTCTATGTTGGAACTCTTACTTCCGCTTGGTCTCTTATGTCTCAGATTTTCCTTTCATTATTTTTCTAAGGAAAATAGTATCAGGGGCCATCGCCGCTGCCCATTTCAATTCACTTCTCTGTGTCTCTTGATTTATCACCCATTTTCTCTGACTCCTTTCTCCTTCTCGAGCCCACACCCACTAAGGAAATAGATTATGTAGCAGCCACAGGTTGGGCTCTTATCCCAGGTTTCACAAAGATATATCATCTCACTTTTCACTGACCTAATCTGGGTCACCATGACCATACGTGAAACATATGGGTATCGAAGGCTAAGATTCACGTGTCTTCCCTTTTGGCACCTGGGTTTCAGGACCCCAGCCCCAGGAGTTCCTGTTCACTCTCCCCCCCACCCCAGGAATTCCTCTCCACTCCCCCTACCTTAAAGTGTATAAAAAGCCTGCTAATCACAGCCTTAGAGAAAGCACTTTAGGTGCTCAGCACCAAGCTATATTTTGCTCAATAAAGTACCTCTTGTGTGTTGCATTACCGTGTGTGTGTGTGTGTGTGTGTGTGTGTGTGTGTGTGTATGTGTGTATGTCCTCCATGGAATACGAGCCAGAACCGGACATAACACCTTCAACCCAAAAGGCAGGAGTCCTAGACATGGAACAGAAGAGCTGCCTTAAAGCTACTGCTGCTGCTGCTGCTCTTTATGCTATAGCTGACGGCTCTGTGGCATCACATTCTGAGGGAGAGCCAAAAACACAAGGTACACAAACCCAAGAGTGACCAGGCTACCCTACAGGTTCCAGCCATCTCTCTATATAGGCAGGCACTGATGCCAGCCTATATAGGAAACTGATCAATTTAAGTCATCAGTGGTTGTTCATGTTCAAAGTAATTCAGGCCCTCCTATGGCTGCTAGCTTGGCAGCACCATCTGCTCAGTCATTTCCCCTGGAGACAGGGTCAGTGCCACCTCAATGGGCAGAGCAATGAACTAGAGTGAGGGCTTCAGGCAGCTGGAGAGCAGAAAGAACTTCCTTAATCATTTCTGCATCAGCTATGGAAGGAGAATACTGAGAGGACAGGGTGGGAGGCAGGTGTGTGACTGCTCCAAGGCAAAGTGGGCCACTCATGGCCAAGGTCCACTCATATGTAGGCCTATGACATAAGCATGTGTACGAGGCTTGGGGTCAAAGAGGAGACTTGCACATAGCTGTAAAAGCTTATTCCAAACCCATTAAAAAAAAAAAAAAAAAACCCTCCTCGGATGCCATACCAATATGTGGCCTAAAGAGGGAGACCAAGAGGCGAAGGGAGGTGGGGGGAGGGGGAGCTGAGCACCTGAGGAAGTTGGGGACCTGGGAGAGGGGATACTGAAGGAGGGGACTTTCTGGTGGGTGTCCCCACAGAGAGGAGGGGCAGTGTGGGAGGCGGGCAATTGAGAGGGAGGGGGCAGCTTTCAGGGGCAGGAGGGGCAGGCCTGACTAGGGAGCTGACCAGTACATGCAGCAGGCGGGACTAATGAAGAACCCAGAGGAAGACACAGGGGGCGGGTCCGCAGCAGCGGCAGCCACTCCCAAAGCCTCCTCCCCTCAGCTGGGGTGCCGCATGTGACCAATGCTGCTCCCCTACCTCACACCTTCCACACGCAACTTCCCGTCCTTTGCCATGGCCGACCTTAATGCTAGGCACAGCGACACAGGGAGGCTCTGACAGAAAAGGCGGGAACTTTCCGCTCCCCTCCCCCTCCACCACGTGCCACCTGCCTGCCCCTGCGCGCCTGCGCTCCAAGCCTCCTGGCCTGCCTTTTACTCTGCGCATGCGTAGCTCTTCCACACACCTCCTTCCTCCACCCCACCCCCCACCCTTCAGCTGGACTCCTTGCTTTTGCCACACTCTGCAATTGGGGTTCGGGCTCCAAACGCACATTAAGGGATACACCACCAGCAGCCACGGAAAATGGCTCAGCCCCCCCACACCTCCGACCCGGGACTGGCCTTGCCTCACATCTATCCCTTACAAAAAGCCCAGGTTCAGTGGAGGCAAAACAAAAAACAAAAACCTATTTGGTATTGACCTACAATGCCCAAAGGAGTCCCAGTGTTCCCCTTCGCCTTCCAAAGGGGGAGACCTGTCTAAAGAAGCTTCGCCAAAAACAAAGAAAAAACCCGCAAATCACATGGCCCGCAATCGCCAAAGCAGTCCCCAAAGGGGAGACTGTGGTAGGTCACCAGAGGAGCTATTCAGCTGCTGCTGCTGCTCCTCTTGACAGACAACTCCCTCCCAATTAGGCAATTTAATACTAAGAAATGCCTGGCATAACCTGGAATATGCTTTAAAGAAGTTTCTAATACATTCAAATTTTAAATATGTGCGAATTATAAAAAATTTCTTAAGCAGGACACAAGAGCAGCAAAAATAAAAAAATTGGCTGAGATTATTTCAACCACCTGGATGCAGTTCAGAAACTTTTTATGAGGCATATTAATGTGACTTCATCCAGAAAGCAAATTATTGATAATTAGTATAGCTTCAATTATAAAAATCAGACACTCTCAGCAGAGTGGACACATGGTTGGAAGGAGTCAATCTGTTAACCAACCAGGAGTTAATTATCAAGGTTATGGAGCAATTTGATAGCCAGTAACATGATTTATTGGTGATTTAAAATGGGCAATACTGCCACTCACTCAAACAACAGATATTGAAGCTGATCATAATATTAATTTAAAACCTATGATAATAATGCAAATTCAAATGCTACCTGCTCAATGTGACCTATTTTTACAGTGAAATTTTATAACAGTTTATGAATGAAACTAATAACTCTAGTCACAGTATTGAAATCTTTTTGGTTATGTATTTAACTATTATAGGTTAACTATAACACCTATGCAACTGCCTGATAAAGCTGCGCATACTTTTACAACCTCAGACAGTGCTATAATGTTAATGATTACACAAGATAAATTTTTGCATAGAGCAAAAAATTGTGTGCAAATAGACAAATGCTTAAGATCACAGCACAAGTTGGTAAAATCATACGTGATTTAAGGTATGATGTTTTTATGATTATGTTGTGTGGAAAAGCAAAGATTAAGCATCTATGTATGCGGTCTTGCAAAGTCAAGAGTAAAACGTTTCAAAGCCAGTGCAAAATGTTGTGGATTATGTTCACCTCTGAAAAAATATCCACTACATGTTTTGGAACAAAGGATGCATGCTCCTGAGAGCAAAAGTTAAACACTGAAAGGGGATGGGAGATAGTTACTCTCCTGGTTTATGGCATTAAGCTCAAATGAAGAAGTGAGCAAAGTGATTACAGAACTTATAAATAATTGTGCACAGTTGTCTATTCCAAACATCTTGGGATAGCAGTGCTTTTAATAGCAATACATGGGCTGAATTGGATAGCTCATGGCTTATTTGCAAGCTATGGCAAAAAGAGCTCAAAGGAATTGATAAGCCCCAAGGTTCAAAAACTGAAGGTATGTATGTTCAGTTATTTTCTAACTTTATAAGAGCCAATGAGGCTTTCATTTGGGGTCGAGATTTTCTGTTTATTTCCTCAGATACAAGAAGTCAATGGAGGATGACCCGGATCATCGGAGGATGATCCGATGGCAAGAAAATCTGACCAGAAAAAGGACAGACTGCAGAGGTGTCTGGCACAGGACACCTGGAAAAACAGCAAATGAGCTGGAAAGACCATCACTGCCCTATAGGCATATCTAACACACTATCCACGCACATGTCATTGTATAAAAAACAATTTACCTACAGAAGTATTTCGTTAAGTCCCTGACAGATAGTCTGTGCTACAGATATCTGGGTATTTGTTATAAGATCAAACGTTATCACATACCTGGAAATTTCAAATGGTATTGGCATAACAGGTAACTTAAAATTACTTTTGTGGAATTGTTCCACGTTACCCAATATGATCAAATATCAAATGGTACAATTGGGAAGGTTATGACAGTAAAATAAATACTGTCCAATTGCACTACAAATTGTTACTATCATCCAAAATGGATATATGATTATTGTCGTCAAGGGTACATTATATTGGCAAACAACAGCATGTCTTTCTTCGTATCAGACTTATCTAACAGTCAATTTTGTTCAGCTGTGGCATTTCAACTTTCATAAGAAAGAAGGTTGGAAATGGTATCACTAACCATCTATCTCTTCTACACTCTAAAACGAACATAAGTTACAACTATGCAATAACAGTTTGAATGTCATGCTAAAGATTACATTGTAGGATATATCTGAATTGGGTTGAATATTACCAAGAAATTAAGACTGTGAGGGACCCAAGGGGATGATAACGTTGGGTCGAGGTCTTGTCTGTATGTTGACAGATAGTGGAAACATCTGATCACCCACAGAACACATAATGCCAGCCAACGGAAGACCCAATTTTTCAAACATTGCCAATGTTATATTCTTGGTTATATTCAATTCTTCTTTTATACAGAAGTAGAGACTTAAAGAAGGCTGATATAAGAAATATGCAGCGAGAATTTGCCGTGTCACTTCATTATCTTCATTCTTGTTATTTCAACAACAAATCAGAATGTAATGTTTATGGGAATATTGGTACTTGTTAAGAATTTGCACTAATTGTTGCATTTATAGTTGTGTAAAAGTTTTACAATGTCAATCTTGGTCAACATAGATTAGGGAAATAGAAATCATTTTTGAATGTAAATTCTGACATGACACATTGGCTCAGCTACAGCTATGCCACATGAAAGGTGAGCCATTAGTTTAAAATTTTGCATTCAATTCATGGTCATTTTCCATGATCATTTTTTCAGATTATTTTTCCCTTATATTTTCTTTGAAATACTAGAAGTACATTGTAAGTACTACTAATGCTCTGATCCTGATATATGAATCGGGAATTTTATTTTTGTACATACCCATAAGGCTTATATAAGAAATATGCAGGCAAAAGTTGCCGTGTCACTTCATTAGCATCATTCTTGTTATTTCAAAAACAAATCAAAATGTAATGTTTATGGGAATATTGACACTTGAATTGATGTTTGCATTAATGTTTGAAAAATGTAAAAGATGCTAATCTATTTGGTATGCTATTCAAAAACAAAGGGGCGGGGGAGAAAGAGAGAAAGCATTTTAAGAATATCTTTATACCATTCTCATTTCAATTGAGCAATTTGGATTTGATGCTCTTTTACTTTATTTTCTCTGAATATTTTGATTATCCTATGTTGTTTTTCTTTTCATACATTTTGAAGTAAGATTATTTTCTTATTACTTTTTATCATTATTTTTAACCTATTATGAGACGTTTATCTTTGATTACTAAGTATGAAGATCATTTTCATCATTATCAAATTATTAATAAGTTGAGAGTAAAATCTTCATTGTTGTTGACAATGACACTTACTTTTTACATCCAAAGTTCTTGCAATATGTTTTGGATGTCTATTTTGAATCACTTGAAGTATCATTTGATGATGCTACATGATTTTCATATTTTTGAGTCAGAATTTTTTTTATATTTTTATATCACTCGCCCTTCATCTTATTTTTTTAACACAAAAAGGGGGATATGTAGCATTCCAAGCATATTCACATCTAAGAAATATAACTGATATATGGATATTGTGTCTTCAGACACAAGGTTTGAACTCTGACATTTGTGGGTGGACTCTTGACCTAGCCATGCAAACTCATTAACATTTGGTGCAGACTCGAATTCCTTGGTAAAAGGGCCTGTTGAGGTCAACACGCCCAAAAGGTGTCATCATTACCTTCCCATCAAATCTGAATTATCTATGCTTTCTTACCTGGTCATTGATCCTGGCTATCCCCAAGAATGCCTGGGGTAAAGGCGTGATTCCCTCTCTTGTTCCAGGGATCTTAAAGCTTCACTAGTGTCTCTTTACTAAGGCTTCTCTTGCCCACGTGCTTTCTATCTCGGAATCCGTACTTCCACCTGTCTGCAAGCTTCTCATATTTTCCTTTAATTCTTTGACCAAGGAAAATGCCATAGGGGATCCCGCCTGCCCTATCTATTCCTTTGACTTGTCTCTGTCTGTCATTCTTCACCCATATTCTCAGACTCCTTGCTCCTTCTTCTCCAGTCCCAACCCACAAAGGAAAAATCCCTTTTTGTGACCACCACTACCAGGTTACAGACACCCTCATTCACAGGTCGCCCTGGACCCAACCCTGCAACCATATGTCTATGTGGCAGGCATCTTGGATTATATATCCCGAAGACTATGCACAATCAGAACCAGGGAAAGACAAGGATTCCCTCTCATCTCGAGATAAAGACTTTTTCTTTAACTATTGAAGATCTGGCAACTTCTTGTAATCCTGGCTATACGTGGGTAATATGATATGTCCATGCAGCTGTCCTATGATTACTGTCACATTAATTCAGGATCACTAAGGAGTGAAGATCATTTTCTTATTATTTTATATTATTACTTGCGATCTTTGATGATGAAAATTGTTACGCTTGACTTTGCTAAATGGAAATGAAGATCATACTTATCATTTTTACAGCATTATGGCTAAGTGACGTTTCATTTTGATATTTGATTGTGAATTCATTTTTGATTCTTTATCTGACTACGCTCACTAGTATTCCTGTTTGTTGACTAAGTTTAAAATTTTGTTGTAAAAGTTTACCCTCTTATTTTATTTCTGTAAAAAAAATAGGGGGGGGGGATATGCAACCTACCAGGCATGGGGGTATGGTTGATGTATTAAGTACTTGATCAGATCCATTCATGATCAATGTATCAGCAGTTCTAAAGGCAAGAGAATTCCTGGGCCTCAGCCACAAAGGTCTAGCCCTCACCTTGTCAAACCTCATTCCTCTGAAAAGCTCATGTCAGGAGAATCCCCACCTACTCCGACCTTGTCATTGTCTATCCAACCAAAGGTAAGAACTACATGCTATGTCACGTATTCATTGATCACCTCTCAATCCACAATAAAGGCTGGGGTGAGGCGCACTGCTTTTTCTCTTGTTTCCTGCAACCTAGGAGTTCTCCCTGCTGTCTCTATTTATCTGTCCTAGATGCACTCTTGGCCACATGCTTTCTATGTTGGAACTCTTACTTCCGCTTGGTCTCTTATATCTCAGATTTTCCTTTCATTATTTTTCTAAGGAAAATAGTATCAGGGGCCATCGCCGCTGCCCATTTCAATTCACTTCTCTGTGTCTCTTGATTTATCACCCATTTTCTCTGACTCCTTTCTCCTTCTCGAGCCCACACCCACTAAGGAAATAGATTATGTAGCAGCCACAGGTTGGGCTCTTATCCCAGGTTTCACAAAGATATATCATCTCACTTTTCACTGACCTAATCTGGGTCACCATGACCATACGTGAAACATATGGGTATCGAAGGCTAAGATTCACGTGTCTTCCCTTTTGGCACCTGGGTTTCAGGACCCCAGCCCCAGGAGTTCCTGTTCACTCTCCCCCCCACCCCAGGAATTCCTCTCCACTCCCCCTACCTTAAAGTGTATAAAAAGCCTGCTAATCACAGCCTTAGAGAAAGCACTTTAGGTGCTCAGCACCAAGCTATATTTTGCTCAATAAAGTACCTCTTGTGTGTTGCATTACCGTGTGTGTGTGTGTGTGTGTGTGTGTGTGTGTATGTGTGTCCTCCATGGAATACGAGCCAGAACCGGACATAACACCTTCAACCCAAAAGGCAGGAGTCCTAGACATGGAACAGAAGAGCTGCCTTAAAGCTACTGCTGCTGCTGCTGCTCTTTATGCTATAGCTGACGGCTCTGTGGCATCATATTCTGAGGGAGAGCCAAGAACACAAGGTACACAAACCCAAGAGTGACCAGGCTACCCTACAGGTTCCAGCCATCTCTCTATATAGGCAGGCACTGATGCCAGCCTATATAGGAAACTGATCAATTTAAGTCATCAGTGGTTGTTCATGTTCAAAGTAATTCAGGCCCTCCTATGGCTGCTAGCTTGGCAGCACCATCTGCTCAGTCATTTCCCCTGGAGACAGGGTCAGTGCCACCTCAATGGGCAGAGCAATGAACTAGAGTGAGGGCTTCAGGCAGCTGGAGAGCAGAAAGAACTTCCTTAATCATTTCTGCATCAGCTATGGAAGGAGAATACTGAGAGGACAGGGTGGGAGGCAGGTGTGTGACTGCTCCAAGGCAAAGTGGGCCACTCATGGCCAAGGTCCACTCATATGTAGGCCTATGACATAAGCATGTGTACGAGGCTTGGGGTCAAAGAGGAGACTTGCACATAGCTGTAAAAGCTTATTCCAAACCCATTTAAAAAAAAAAAAAAAACCCTCCTCGGATGCCATACCAATATGTGGCCTAAAGAGGGAGACCAAGAGGCGAAGGGAGGTGGGGGGAGGGGGAGCTGAGCACCTGAGGAAGTTGGGGACCTGGGAGAGGGGATACTGAAGGAGGGGACTTTCTGGTGGGTGTCCCCACAGAGAGGAGGGGCAGTGTGGGAGGCGGGCAATTGAGAGGGAGGGGGCAGCTTTCAGGGGCAGGAGGGGCAGGCCTGACTAGGGAGCTGACCAGTACATGCAGCAGGCGGGACTAATGAAGAACCCAGAGGAAGACACAGGGGGCGGGTCCGCAGCAGCGGCAGCCACTCCCAAAGCCTCCTCCCCTCAGCTGGGGTGCCGCATGTGACCAATGCTGCTCCCCTACCTCACACCTTCCACACGCAACTTCCCGTCCTTTGCCATGGCCGACCTTAATGCTAGGCACAGCGACACAGGGAGGCTCTGACAGAAAAGGCGGGAACTTTCCGCTCCCCTCCCCCTCCACCACGTGCCACCTGCCTGCCCCTGCGCGCCTGCGCTCCAAGCCTCCTGGCCTGCCTTTTACTCTGCGCATGCGTAGCTCTTCCACACACCTCCTTCCTCCACCCCACCCCCCACCCTTCAGCTGGACTCCTTGCTTTTGCCACACTCTGCAATTGGGGTTCGGGCTCCAAACGCACATTAAGGGATACACCACCAGCAGCCACGGAAAATGGCTCAGCCCCCCCACACCTCCGACCCGGGACTGGCCTTGCCTCACATCTATCCCTTACAAAAAGCCCAGGTTCAGTGGAGGCAAAACAAAAAACAAAAACCTATTTGGTATTGACCTACAATGCCCAAAGGAGTCCCAGTGTTCCCCTTCGCCTTCCAAAGGGGGAGACCTGTCTAAAGAAGCTTCGCCAAAAACAAAGAAAAAACCCGCAAATCACATGGCCCGCAATCGCCAAAGCAGTCCCCAAAGGGGAGACTGTGGTAGGTCACCAGAGGAGCTATTCAGCTGCTGCTGCTGCTCCTCTTGACAGACAACTCCCTCCCAATTAGGCAATTTAATACTAAGAAATGCCTGGCATAACCTGGAATATGCTTTAAAGAAGTTTCTAATACATTCAAATTTTAAATATGTGCGAATTATAAAAAATTTCTTAAGCAGGACACAAGAGCAGCAAAAATAAAAAATTGGCTGAGATTATTTCAACCACCTGGATGCAGTTCAGAAACTTTTTATGAGGCATATTAATGTGACTTCATCCAGAAAGCAAATTATTGATAATTAGTATAGCTTCAATTATAAAAATCAGACACTCTCAGCAGAGTGGACACATGGTTGGAAGGAGTCAATCTGTTAACCAACCAGGAGTTAATTATCAAGGTTATGGAGCAATTTGATAGCCAGTAACATGATTTATTGGTGATTTAAAATGGGCAATACTGCCACTCACTCAAACAACAGATATTGAAGCTGATCATAATATTAATTTAAAACCTATGATAATAATGCAAATTCAAATGCTACCTGCTCAATGTGACCTATTTTTACAGTGAAATTTTATAACAGTTTATGAATGAAACTAATAACTCTAGTCACAGTATTGAAATCTTTTTGGTTATGAATTTAACTATTATAGGTTAACTATAACACCTATGCAACTGCCTGATAAAGATGCGCATACTTTTACAACCTCAGACAGTGCTATAATGTTAATGATTACACAAGATAAATTTTTGCATAGAGCAAAAAATTGTGTGCAAATAGACAAATGCTTAAGATCACAGCACAAGTTGGTAAAATCATACGTGATTTAAGGTATGATGTTTTTATGATTATGTTGTGTGGAAAAGCAAAGATTAAGCATCTATGTATGCGGTCTTGCAAAGTCAAGAGTAAAACGTTTCAAAGCCAGTGCAAAATGTTGTGGATTATGTTCACCTCTGAAAAAATATCCACTACATGTTTTGGAACAAAGGATGCATGCTCCTGAGAGCAAAAGTTAAACACTGAAAGGGGATGGGAGATAGTTACTCTCCTGGTTTATGGCATTAAGCTCAAATGAAGAAGTGAGCAAAGTGATTACAGAACTTATAAATAATTGTGCACAGTTGTCTATTCCAAACATCTTGGGATAGCAGTGCTTTTAATAGCAATACATGGGCTGAATTGGATAGCTCATGGCTTATTTGCAAGCTATGGCAAAAAGAGCTCAAAGGAATTGATAAGCCCCAAGGTTCAAAAACTGAAGGTATGTATGTTCAGTTATTTTCTAACTTTATAAGAGCCAATGAGGCTTTCATTTGGGGTCGAGATTTTCTGTTTATTTCCTCAGATACAAGAAGTCAATGGAGGATGACCCGGATCATCGGAGGATGATCCGATGGCAAGAAAATCTGACCAGAAAAAGGACAGACTGCAGAGGTGTCTGGCACAGGACACCTGGAAAAACAGCAAATGAGCTGGAAAGACCATCACTGCCCTATAGGCATATCTAACACACTATCCACGCACATGTCATTGTATAAAAAACAATTTACCTACAGAAGTATTTCGTTAAGTCCCTGACAGATAGTCTGTGCTACAGATATCTGGGTATTTGTTATAAGATCAAACGTTATCACATACCTGGAAATTTCAAATGGTATTGGCATAACAGGTAACTTAAAATTACTTTTGTGGAATTGTTCCACGTTACCCAATATGATCAAATATCAAATGGTACAATTGGGAAGGTTATGACAGTAAAATATATACTGTCCAATTGCACTACAAATTGTTACTATCATCCAAAATGGATATATGATTATTGTCGTCAAGGGTACATTATATTGGCAAACAACAGCATGTCTTTCTTCGTATCAGACTTATCTAACAGTCAATTTTGTTCAGCTGTGGCATTTCAACTTTCATAAGAAAGAAGGTTGGAAATGGTATCACTAACCATCTATCTCTTCTACACTCTAAAACGAACATAAGTTACAACTATGCAATAACAGTTTGAATGTCATGCTAAAGATTACATTGTAGGATATATCTGAATTGGGTTGAATATTACCAAGAAATTAAGACTGTGAGGGACCCAAGGGGATGATAACGTTGGGTCGAGGTCTTGTCTGTATGTTGACAGATAGTGGAAACATCTGATCACCCACAGAACACATAATGCCAGCCAACGGAAGACCCAATTTTTCAAACATTGCCAATGTTATATTCTTGGTTATATTCAATTCTTCTTTTATACAGAAGTAGAGACTTAAAGAAGGCTGATATAAGAAATATGCAGCGAGAATTTGCCGTGTCACTTCATTATCTTCATTCTTGTTATTTCAACAACAAATCAGAATGTAATGTTTATGGGAATATTGGTACTTGTTAAGAATTTGCACTAATTGTTGCATTTATAGTTGTGTAAAAGTTTTACAATGTCAATCTTGGTCAACATAGATTAGGGAAATAGAAATCATTTTTGAATGTAAATTCTGACGTTACACATTGGCTCAGCTACAACAATGCCACGTGAAAGGTGAGCCATTAGTTTAAAATTTTGCATTCATTTCATGGTCATTTTCCATGATCATATTCTCAGATATTTTTCCCATAAATTTTCTTTGAAATACTAGAAGTACATTGTAAGTACTACTAATGCTCTGATCCTGATATATGAATCGGGAATTTTATTTTTCTACATACCCATAAGGCTTATATAAGAAATATGCAGCCAAAAGTTGCCGTGTCACTTCATTAGCTTCATTCTTGTTATTTCAACAACAAATCAAAATGTAATGTCTATGGGAATATTGATACTTGAATTGATGTTTGCATTAATGTTTGAAAAATGTAAAAGATGCTAATCTATTTGGTATGCTATTCAAAAAAATGAGCGGGGAGAAAGAGAGAAAGTATTTTTAAGAATATCTTTATATTTGGGGGCAGCTGGGTAGCTCAGTGGATTGAGAGCCAGGCCTAGAGATGGGAAGTCCTAGGTTCAATTCTAGCCTCAGCCACTTCCCAGCTGTGTGACCCTGGGCTAGTCATTTGATCCCCATTGCCTAGCCCTTATCACTCTTCTGCCTTGGAGCCAGTACACAGTATTGACTCCAAGACAGAAGGTAAGGTTTATAAAAAAAAGAATATCTTTATACCATTCTTATTTCAATTGAGCAATTAGGATTTGATGCTCTTTTACTTTATTTTCTCTGAATATTTTCATTAACCTATGTTGTTTTTCTTTTCATACATTTTGAAGTAAGATTATTTTCTTATTACTTTTTTATCATTATTTTTCATCTATTATGAGACTTATCTTTGATTTTGATTACTGAGTATAAAGATCATTTTATCATTATCAAATTATATATATTAATATGTGGGGAAAATGTTTTGTGTAAGTCTCAAAAATTATATGCATCATAAGAGTAGTTAGAAGAAACATGCATAGGGAAAGATTGGGGCATTAAGAAGATTTGGGGAAAGTGGGGGCAAAGAAAGGAAAAGGGAGGGGGGAAGGGTTGACAATACTAGACTTACTTCAAGAAATGGTGGGGGGAGACTAAAAAGAATAATCTTTCCCATATAAAGATACACATGGGAAGGGGAGGGGAAGAACTCTCATATGAGGAGAGGAAGAGAGCGTGAAGTGGAATTACTTAAACCTTACTCTCAGTGAAATCAAATCTGAGAGGGAAAGAACATCTAGATCCAGTGGGATCCTGAATTCTATCTTATCCAGTAGGGCAAGAAATAAAGGAAAATTAAGGAAGGGGAGGGGGGAGGGAGTATAAAAAGGGAGGGAAGGAGAGGGGGAAGGGGAAGGGAGCATAAAAAGGGAGGGGACTAGGGGGACTGACCTAAAGTAAATCACTGGTTCAAAAGGAGAAAGCTAAAGAAGAAAGGTCAGAACTAGGGGAAGATATCAAAATGCCAGCAAATCCACAAATGACAATCATAACATTGAACGTGAATGGGTTGAACTCACCCATAAAACGTAGACAAATAGCAGATTGGATTAGAACCCAAAAACCCTACCATTTGTTGTCTTCAAGAAACACATATGAGGCGGGTTGACACTCACAAGGTTAGAATTAAAGGTTGGAGTAAGACCTTTTGGGCCTCAACTGATAGAAAGAAGGCAGGAGTTGCAATCATGATATCTGACAAAGCCAAAGCAAAAATAGACCTGATCAAAAGGGACAGGGAAGGTAAATATATTCTGTTAAAAGGGAGTATATACAATGAGGAAATATCACTAATCAACATGTATGCACCAAATGGTATAGCATCCAAATTTTTAATAGAGAAACTAGGAGAATTGAAGGACGAAATAGACAGTAAAACCATATTAGTGGGAGAATTAAACCAACCACTATCAAATTTAGATAAATCAAACCAAAAAATAAGCAAGAAAGAGGTAAAAGAGGTGAATGAAATCTTAGAAAAATTACAGTTAATAGACATATGGAGAAAAATAAATAGGGACGAAAAGGAATACACCTTCTTTTCAGCACCACATGGCATATTCACAAAAATAGATCATACACTAGGTCACAGAAACATGGCATTCAAATGCAGAAAAGCAGAAATAATAAATGCAGCCTTTTCAGATCACAAGGCAATAAAAATATTGATCGGCAAGGCTACATGGAGATACAACCTCAAATCTTTTAACTCTTACAGTTTAAGTCTTCCACTCTTTTAACTATCACTCACCTTTGACGTTGATGTCTTGCTGCTGCGCGTGAACGCGACACCAGGCCACAACCATACCTCCAGTAACAACTGGTGTTCCATGCCCCATCTGCCACAAACTCTGTGCCTCATTCTTTGAACTCCAAAGCCATATGAGGATACACTGTAGATGATAATTCACAAAGACAATAGTCATTCTCGGTCACCAAGAGACTACCACTACTGTATGCCTTTCAATTTATATGTCGATGCTCTATACTGTCAAAGGGAATTTATTTTGTATGCATGGTAAGATTCCTATTTGTATTGTAAGAAATGCTACTATTATACAAGGGTAAAGACATTGGTATAACTCTCTTGGGAGAAGGAGATAGAATTTTTCATCCACAACATAGACCTAGTAACCCTGATCACAAAAAAATTATGTAGAAAGCAGGAGATGCTGCCCAGGAATTTAGGATGGACAGATGGTCCTGATCGAACTCTTAACAAAAAGAAGGAAATGTCAGGCAGAATGTACTTTGACATTTTTAAGTAGGAACCTAAGTTATTGAAAACGGTCATCTGCATCTATGTATAGATGATGTTCCTGACAATACTAATATAGATATTATGTGCCAACCGCCATTGGTGTGGTTACATGTTAATACCATTTTGGGTCATTACTCCTAAAAAAACCCATCTTTTGGGGTGATATCTTGATGGGAACTCTTTCATGCTTGCTCCCACCAGCCCAAGAGTTCAGGCAGACTGCTGGATTTGGGGATTATCATTTTCCCCTTCTAATACTGGAAGACGTTCTGGTCTGTGGGAAGTCTAGCCTCAGAGGTCAACTGAGTGCTCAAGGTTGGACAACCTCTGTAGACACACAGCCATTGACCCACCTCTGTGGAATTATTCTACACCTCCATGGGACAGAGGCAAAGTATACACTAAGGTTCCCCTTTGGAGTTTATATTTAAAGATTGGAAAAAAAATTGGCACTGATACCCTAACCCTAAAAGCACATTGGATGTTTTACATTTACAAGGAATTAAGAAGTTACATCAAATTCTATGTGACCAAGAAGCGGTAGAAATTGCTTCTACGTGAAAAGCAACTTAATCTTCTAATTAACCCAAACACTGGTTTGGTACAATGAATTTTTCAAACATTGCCAATGTTATATTCTTGGTTATATTCAATTCTTCTTTTATACAGAAGTAGAGATTTAAATAAGGCTGATATAAGAAATATGCAGCCAGAAGTTGCCATCTCACTTCATTATCATCATTCTTGTTATTTCAACAACAAATCAGAATGTAATGTTTATGGGAATATTGGTACTTGTTAAGAATTTGCACTAATTGTTGCATTTATAGTTGTGTAAAAGTTTTACAATGTCAATCTTGGTCAACATAGATTAGGGAAATAGAAATCATTTTTGAATGTAAATTCTGACATGACACATTGGCTCAGCTACAGCTATGCCACATGAAAGGTGAGCCATTAGTTTAAAATTTTGCATTCATTTCATGGTCATTTTCTATGATCATTTTTTCAGATTATTTTTCCCTTATATTTTCTTTGAAATACTAGAAGTACATTGTAAGTACTACTAATGCTCTGATCCTGATATATGAATCAGGAATTTTATTTTTGTACATACCCATAAGGCTTATATAAGAAATATGCAGGCAAAAGTTGCCGTGTCACTTCATTAGCTTCATTCTTGTTATTTCAAAAACAAATCAAAATGTAATGTTTATGGGAATATTGACACTTGAATTGATGTTTGCATTAATGTTTGAAAAATGTAAAAGATGCTAATCTATTTGGTATGCTATTCAAAAACATAGGGGCGGGGGAGAAAGAGAGAAAGCATTTTAAGAATATCTTTATACCATTCTCATTTCAATTGAGCAATTTGGATTTGATGCTCTTTTACTTTATTTTCTCTGAATATTTTGATTATCCTATGTTGTTTTTCTTTTCATACATTTTGAAGTAAGATTATTTTCTTATTACTTTTCATCATTATTTTTAACCTATTATGAGACGTTTATCTTTGATTACTAAGTATGAAGATCATTTTCATCATTATCAAATTATTAATAAGTTGAGAGTAAAATCTTCATTGTTGTTGACAATGACACTTACTTTTTACATCCAAAGTTCTTGCAATATGTTTTGGATGTCTATTTTGAATCACTTGAAGTATCATTTGATGATGCTACATGATTTTCATATTTTTGAGTCACAAATTTTTTTATGTTTTTATATCACTCGCCCTTCATTTTATTTTTTTAAAAAAAATGGGGATATCTTGCATTCCACGCATATTCACATCTAAGAAATATAATTGATGTATGGATATTGTGTCTTCAGACACAAGGTTTGAACTCTGACATTTGTGAGTGGACTCTTGACCTAGCCATGCAAACTCATTAACATTTGGTGTGGACTCGAATTCCTTGGTAAAAGGGCCGGTTGAGGTCAACATACCCAAAAGGTGTCATCATTACCTTTCCATCCAATCTGAATTATCTATGCTTTATTACCTGATCATTGATCCTGGCTATCCCCAAGAATGCCTGGGGTAAAGGCGTGATTCCCTCTCTTGTTCCAGCAATCTTAAAGCTTCACTACTGTCTCTTTACTAAGGCCACTCTTGGCCACATGCTTTCTATTTCGGAATCCGTACTTCCACGTGTCTGCAAGCTTCTCATATTTTCTTTTAATTCTTTGACCAAGGAAAATACCATAGGGGATCACGCCTGCCCTATCTATTCCTTTGACTTGTCTCTGTCTGTCATTCTTCACCCATATTCTCAGACTCCCTGCTCCTTCTTCTCGGGACCCAACCCACAAAGGAAAAATCCCTTTTTGTAACCACCACTACCAGGTTACAGACACCCTCATTCACAGGTCGCCCTGGTACCAACCCTGCAACCATATGTCTATGTGACAGGCATCTTGGCTCATATATCCCGAAGACTATGCATAATCAGAACCAGGGAAAGACAAGGATTCCCTCTCATCTCGAGAGAAAGTCTTTTTCTTTGACTATTGAAGATCTGAGAACGTCTTGTAATCCTGGCTATACGTGGGTAATATGATATGTCCATGCACCTGTCCTATGATTACTATCACATTAATTCAGGATCACTAAGGAGTGAAGATCATTTTCTTATTATTTTATATTATTACTTGTGATCTTTGATGATGAAAATTGTTACGCTTGACTTTGCTAAATGGAAACGAAGATCATTCTTATCATTTTTACAGCAGTATTGCTAAGTTACACTTCATTTTGATATTTGATTGCGAATTCATTTTTGATTCTTTATCTGACTACGCTCACTAGTATTGCTGTTTGTTGATTAAGTTTACAAATTCATTGTAACAGGATACCCTCTTATTTTATTTCTGTAAAAAAAAGTGGGGATATATAACCTACCAGGCATGGGGCATGGTTGATGTATTAAGTACGTGATCAGATCCATTCATGATCAATGTATCGGCACTTCTAAGGGCAAGAGAATTCCTGAGCCTGAGTCACAAAGGCTTAGCCCTCACCTTGTCAAACCTCATTCCTCTGAAAAGCTCATGTCAGGAGAATCCCCACCAACCACGACCTTGTCATTGTCTATCCAACCAACGTTAAGAACTACCTGCTATGTCACGTATTCATTGATCACCTCACAATCCACAATAAAGGCTGGGGTGAGGCCCACTGCTTTTTCTCTTGTTTCTTGCAACCTTGGAGTTCTCCCTGCTGTCTCTATTTATCTGTCCAAGCGCCACTCTTGGCGCTTTCTATCTCGGAATTCTTACTTCCTCTTGGTCTCTTATGTCTCAGATTATCCTTTTATTATTTTTCTAAGGAAAATAGTATCAGGGGCCATCGCCGCTGCCCATTTCAATTCACTTCTCTGTGTCTCTTGATTTATCACCCATTTTCTCTGACTCCTTTCTCCTTCTCGAGCCCAAACACACGAAGGAAATACATTATTTAGCAGCCGCACGTCGGACTCTTATCCCAGCTTTCACAAAGATATATGATCTCAGGATTCACTGACCTAACCACGGTCACCATGACCATACGTGAAACATCTGGGTACCGAAGACTATGATTCACGCGACTTCCCTTTTAGCACCTTGGTTTCAGGACCCTAGCCCAGGAGTACCCGTTCATTCCCCCCCCCCCCCCAACTCCAGGAATTCCTCTCTACACCTACTACCGTAAAAGTGTATAAAAAGCCTGCAAATCGCAGCCTCGGGGCCAGCACTTTTGGTGCTCAGCCCCAAGCTATAGTTTGCTCAATAAAGTTCCTCTTGTGTGTTGCATTACCGTGTGTGTGTGTGTGTGTGTGTGTGTGTGTGTGTGTATGTGTGTGTGTGTGTCCTCCATGAAATCAGAGCCAGAACTGGACATTAAACCTTCAACCCAAAAGGCAGGAGTCCTAGACATCGAACAGAAGAGCTGCCATAGCATTCCTGCTGCTGCTGCTGCTGCTGCTGCTGCTCTTTCTGCTACAGCTGGCCTCTCTGTGGCATCCCATTCTGATGGAGAGCCAATAAACACAAGGTACAAGTGGAGCCCAAGAGTGACCAGGCTACCCTATAGGTTCCAGCCATCTCTCTATCTAGGCAGGCACTGATGCCAACACGCAGTCAGCCAGCCAGCCAGGCAGCAGCGTCTAGTGCCTTCTCTACCTGCTTCACTCCTTTCACAGACCTATCCAGGACATGGTGAGGACCAAGGAGAATAGTGAACGTGATGGTAAAAGGGACAGCTGAATCATCCCTGCAAGGCCAAGGTCGGCCAGATGCTGCCAGGAACGACACTTCCCCCCTTCTGAGGTGAGGAGGGATGCATGGCTGGATGGATGGGCATGCTTGCAGGGGAGGGTCATGCCTCCAGGGTCACATAGGACTTGCATTTGCCTCCTCTATCCCTCCAGATCCTTGGTTGCCACCACTCCAAAGGAGACATTTCCCTTACAAAGACCGCTCAAAATGTGTGTAAGCCAGAGGACGCCCACCAAAGGCTTTTCCACGACAGACGTGGTGGTGACCTGCCTGGCAGGTAGAGCAGGATGAACACACTTTAGAGGCTCCGGTAGTTATACCACGGGCCAGCCATACTCTCTTAAGAGAGTCCACCATGCCCGGGGTACCAAAGTGGCCATTATGATGAACACATAGGCAAATTCAGTGATGGAAACTTCTAGGGAGCAGGGGTTTTCCTTCAGATGACACCCACACTCCATGAATTGGTTTTGCTTTCAATTTTCCTCTCCATTCCTCCACTTCCTTTCCATTATAGGAAAGTGATCAATTTAAGTCATCAGTGGTTGTTCATGTTCAAAGTAATTCAGGCCCTCCTATGGCTGCTAGCTTGGCAGCACCATCTGCTCAGTCATTTCCCCTGGAGACAGGGTCAGTGCCACCTCTATGGGCACAGCAGTGAACTACTTCAGGCAGCGGGAGAGCAGAAAGAACTTCCTTAATCATTTCTCTATCCGCTATGGAAGGAGAATACTGAGAGGACAGGGTGGAAGGAAGGTGTGTGACTGCTCCAAGGCAAAGTGGGCCACTCATGGCCAAGGTCGACTCATATTTATGCCTATGGCCTCAGGATGTGTACGTGGCTTGGGGTCAAAGAGGAGACTTGCACATAGCTATAAAAGCTTATTTCAAACCCATTACAAATAAAACCCCTCCTGGGATGCAATACCAATACGTGGCCTCAAGAGGGAGACCAAGAGGCGAAGGGGGTGGGAGGAGGGGAAGCTGAGCACCTGAGGAAGTTGGGGACCTGGGAGTGGGGCTACTGAAGGAGGGGACTTTCTGGTGGGTGTCCCCACGGAGAGGAGGGGCAGCGTGGGAGCCGGGAAATTGAGAGGGAGGGGGCAGCTTTCAGGGGCAGGCCTGACTACGGAGCTGACCAGTACACGCAGAAGGCGGGACTACTGAAGAACCCAGAGAAAGACGCAGGAGGCGGGCCCCGCGGCGGCAGCCACTCCCAGGGGTGCCTGATGTGACCAGTGCTGCTCCCCTACCTCATACCGTCCACACGCATCTTCCCGTCCTTTGCCATGGCCCAGCTGAATGCTAGGCACAGCGACACAGGGAGCCTCTGACAGAAAAGGCGGGAACTTTCTGCTCCCTTCCCCCTCTGCCTGCCTGCCCCTGCGCCTGCGCTCCAAGCCTCCTGGCCTGCCTTGTACTCTGCGCCTGTGTAGCTAGTCCACAGACCTCCTTCCTCCACCCCCGCCCTTCAGCTGGACCCCTTCAGTTTGCCACACACTGCAATTGGGCTTCGGGCTCCAAACGCACATTAAGGGATACACCACCAGCAGCCAGGGAAAAAGGCTCAGCCCCCCCACACCTCCGACCCGGGACTGCCCATGCCTCACATCAATCCATTAAAAAAAGCCCAGGTTCTCCTGAGGCAAAAAAAAAAAAAAACCTATTTGGTATTGACCTACAATGCCCAAAGGAGTCCCAGTGTTCCCCTTCGCCTTCCAAAGGGGGAGACCTGTCTAAAGAAGCTTCGCCAAAAACAAAGAAAAAACCGGCAAATCACATGGCCCGCAATCGCCAAAGTAGTCCCCAAAGTGGAGACTGTGGTAGGTCACCAGAGGAGCTATTCAGCTGCTGCTGCTGCTGCTGCTGCTGCTGCTACTCGTGAGAGACAACTCCCTCCCAATTAAGCAATTTAATACTAAGAAATGCCTAGCATAAACTGGAATATGCTTTAAAGAAGTTTCTAATACATTCAAATTTTAAATATGTGGGAATTCTAAAAAATTTCTTAAGCAGGACACAAGAGCAGCAAAAATAAAAAAAATTGGCTGAGATTATTTCAACAACCTGGATGCAGTTCAGAAACTTTTTATGAGGCATATTAATGCGACTTCATCCAGAAAGCAAATTATTGATAATTAGTATAGCTTCAATCGTAAAAATCAGACACTCTCAGCAGAGAGGACACATGGTTGGAAGGAGTCAATCTGTTAACCAACCAGGAGTTAATTATCAAGGTTATGGAGCAATTTGTTAGCCAGTAACATGATTTTTGGTGATTTTAAATGGGCAATACTGCCACTCAATCAAACTACAGATATTGAAGCTGATCATAATATTAATTTAAAACCTATGATAATAATGCAAATTCAAATGCTACCTGCACAATATGACCTATTTTTACGGTGAAATTTTATAAAAGTTTATGAATGAAACTAATAACTCTAGTCACGGTATTGAAATCTTTTTAGTTATGAATTTAACTATTATTGGTTAACTATAACACCTATGCAACTGCCTGATAAAGCTGCACATACTTTTACAACCTAAGACAGTGCTATAATGTTAATGATTGCACAAGATAAATTTCTGCATAGAGCAAAAAATTGTGTGCAAATAGACAAATGCTTAAGATCACAGCACACATTGGTAAAATCATACGTGATTTATGATATGATGTTTTTATGGTTATTGGTGTGGAAAAGCAAAGTTTAAGCATCTATGTATGCGGTCTTACAAAGTCAAGAGTAAAACGTTTCAAAGCCAGTGCAAAATGTTGTGGATTATGTTCACCTCTGAAAAATATCCACTACACATTTTTGAACAAAGGATGAATTCCAAGATGCTCCTGAGATCAAAAGCTAAACACTGAAAGGGGCTGGGAGATAGTTACTCTCCTGGTTTATGGCATTAAACTCAAATGAAGAAGTGATCAAAGTGATTACAGAACTTATAAATAATTGTGCACAGTTGTCTATTCCAAACATCTTGGGATAGCAGTGCTTTTAATAGCAATAAATGGGCTGAATTGGATAGCTCATGGCTTATATGCAAGCTATGGCAAAAAGAGCTCAAAGGATTTGATAAGCCCCAAGGTTCAAAAACTGAAGGTATGTATGTTCAGTTACTTTCTAACTTTATTAGACCCAATGAGGCTTTCATTTGGGGTCGAGACTTTCTGTTTATTTCCTCAGATACAAGAAGTCAATGGAGGATGACCCGGATCATCGGAGGATGATCCGATGGCAAGAAAATCTGACCAGAAAAAGGACAGACTGCAGAGGTGTCTGGCACAGGACACATGAAAAAAACAGCCAATGAGCTGGAAAGGTCATCACTGCCCTATAGGCAGGTCTAACACACTATCCTCGCACATGTCATTGTATGAAAAACAATTTGCCTACAGAAGAATATCGTTAAGTCACTGACAGATATTCTGTGCTACTGATTTATGGGTATTTGTTATAAGATCAAACGTTATCACATACCTGAAAATTCCAAATGGTATTGGCATAACAGGTAACTTAAAATTATTTTTATGGAATTGTTCCACGTTACCCAAATATGATCAAATATCAAATGGTACAATTGGGAAGGTTATGACAGTACCATAAATACTGTCCAATTGCAGTAAGAATTGTTACTATCATCCAAAATGGATATATGATTATTGTCGTCAAGGGTACATTATATTGGCAAACAACAGCATGTCTTTCTTCCTATCAGACTTATCTAACAGTCAATTTTGTTCAGCTGTGGCATTTCAACTTTCATAAGAAAGAACGGTGGAAATGGTATCAGTAACCATCTATCTTTTCCACCCACTAAAACGAACATAAGTTACAACTATGCAATAACAGTTTTAATGTCATGCTGACGATTACATTGTAGGATATATCTGAATTGGGTTGAATATTAATTACCAAGAAACTAAGACTGTAAGGGACCCAAGGGGATGATAACGTTGGGTCGAGGTCTTGTCTGTACGTTGACAGATAGTGGAAACATCTGGTCACCCACAAAGCACCTAATGCCAGCCAACACAAGACCAGGAAGAGAAGCAGACCAACGCTGTTGACATCAGCTAACTACACGCCAGCCACTATCCAGGCGCACTGGAAGGACACTTCACCGGTGACTAAGATCACTCCAGAAGACTGACATTACACTATTAGTGACATTTGCTATTAGGCTACTGTGGGACACTGGTCCGGCTGACATCCATTGAAATAGTGTACCCAAACCAAGAACAAGGATGCTAACTCAGAAGGACTAAACCACACTTGTGTCTGTCTAAGACATCAGATAAATCCCAGACTCCGAGGTCTTTGTTATGGAATCGAAACAAAATAGCTACAATTGTTTAGACATTAATGTATACCTTTCATTTTGTATGTCTATGATACTGTCAAAAGGATACATTGTAAAACTACTATTTGTACTGTAAGAAATGCTACTATCACCAAGGGTATAGACATTGGTATGACTCTCCAACGAGGAGGAGATAGAAAACTTTCACTCATAGCATAGATCTGATACCTCTGACAACAAAAAATGACAGGCAGGTTTAATGGACAGATGATCCTGATGTTAGTCTCGAAAAAAGGTCTGAGACATCAGGCAAAATGCACTCTGAAATCTTTAATCAGGAACCTAAGTTATTGAAAAAGATAATTTACATCCATGCAAAGATTATGTTCCTGGCAATACCTAGGTAGACGTTACGTGCCAACCACCGTGGGTGTACTTGAGTGTTAGTACCATTGTTAACCAATACTCCGGAAACCCTGTCTTTTGGGGTAATATCTTCATGGGAACGGTTTCTTGCACTCTCTCAATAGTCCCAGAATTCAGGCAGGCCGCTGGATTCGGGGTCTATTGGCTTCCCATTCAAATACTGGAAGACTTTCTTGTATTTGAAAGTAAAGCCTCAGTGGTCATCTGAGTGCGCTAGGTTGGACAATTTCTGTGGACGCGCAGTTATTGACTCTCCTAGGTGGAAGGAGTTATCACACACATATATATGGAGCAAGGGCAAAGTATGATCTAAGTTTCCCTTTTTTGGAGTAGGTATTGAAAATATGACACAATAGGCATGGATAAGCTTGTAGTAAAAGCACATTGAATATTATACATTAACAACCAGGAAAGAAAAAGCTACACCAAATTCAACAAGTTCAAGAAACTGTAGAAATTGTTTCTACATGAAAAACAACTTAAGCTTCTATTTACCCAAACATTGGTTTGGTGGAATGTATTTTCCAAATATTGGTAATGTGATATGCTTGTCTATCATATTGATGGGTTTATTTATATAAGCAGAAATTTAAATGAGGATGATATAGGAAACACGCAGCCAGAACTTGAAATGTCACTTCATTATCATCATCCTGGGTATATACACTACAAATCTGAATGTAATGTGTTTGGGAATGTTGGTATTTGTTAAAAATTTCACAATAATTGTTGTATTAATGTTTTTACAAAGCTTTTAATGGTGGAAAAATTATGCTTATGTACAAGGCGAGTTTTAGTCAATTTAGATCAGGAATTAGAAATCACTGGGAATGTAAATGCTGATATTACATATTGGCTCAGCTTCAAACATGCCACATTAACAGTGAGCCAAGAGTCTAAAATTATGTTTTAATTTTGGAATCACATTCCCAAGATCATTTGCTCAGATGATTAGGTATGTTATATACATGATCCTCCAGAATTGTTCAGAGAGGATGTTTTTCTTTGAAGAGATCTCTCCCAACAACAACAACAACAACAATTTTAAAATGGGGATAAGAATCTTAAAAATGTCAGTATTTTCAATTTTGAGAACACTTTTGATTCACTTTCTCTTATTCAATTTTGATTTTCCTTTTGCTCAACTATGGCCACACGTTTTAGTACATGGCAAGTACCTTTAATGCTCTGATCCTGGATTACAAAGGTACAAGAATTTTACTGTTTCGGGCACCCAAAAGGCTGAGACAACACGAACATGACAGCATTTGTTCAACTTCAGATGACTATCATGGTAGGTGATGTCTGATTGCATGAAAAGGGAATCATAATGAGTGTCTCTTCATGGAACAGACAGCCATAGCCACGCACCGATGCATATTCCATATGAAATGGATGTTTAAGGTTGGGAATGCAGGGACACGGTGTTTTGAAGCTCTCATTCACTGGTCGTCCTGGCACTGAACTACCAAACAGTGTTCTATGTGGCAGGCATCTGGAAATCCCTAAGATGCAGAATCAGTACAAGAGAAGGAAGGATCTATCCTTCGTCTCCAAAGATAGTCTTTTGTTAACTGTTGAAGGATCTGAAAGATCTGACAGCTTCTTATAGTCCTGACTGTGAAGGGTGTCATGTTTGATTATTGCACCTGTTCTGTGAGCCTTAGAACATCTACGTCATCGAACCAGGAAGGAAAATATTTTCTTGATATTTTTATCATTGCTAAGACTGTTACATTAATTTTTTATATTAGTAGATTGGAAGACCAGTTTTATTTTTTAGATTTATCACTAAATCAGTTCTTACTGATGATCTCACTTGATTTTTATAGTTAAGTTTTACAACCTGATTTGGTTATCACTTTTGAATCAAGATACGATTATGCACCAGTGTGTTTGTATTTGTTAAAGCTATAATTTTGTCACACTGTTGATACTGCACATCTTTGTTTTGATGTTAAACAAAAAGGGGGAGATGTAGCAGTCCACACCTATCTATGGTCAAGGGGAATAATTAAAATGTAAAGGCTGTCTTAGGAGAGAGCATGCTCAGTCCTGCACATGGCAAGTAAAGCCTCTGACCATTGATCCCAGTGTCCCCCAGGATTAGGCACGAAATCAGGTTACTTTGTTCTCACCCGGCTGAGATAAGGGGACACCCATATCTTGTCACGATGTACCTCTAAACCAATGATGATCCACTCTGTCATTAATTACTATGCATCATGTATGTTTCATTATGATCATCAATAAATAGATGAGCCCACAGGGCCAGCCCAGCTTTACCTACTCATCTTTCTTCTTTACTACTATCTGTGTGTGTGTGTGTGTGTGTGTGTGTGTGTGTGTGTGTGTGTGTGTGTGTGTGTGTGTCTTTCTCTCTCTCTATCACATGGAGCAGGCCTCTAGCCATGCTCAGTCTTTCACCTCTACTGCTCTAACTCCTATCATTAAGCCGTAAAAGTCCATGCTTGGAGCGAGGCTCAATGGGACTATGCTTGCTCTTGATCTATTTCTGAACACAGTTCTGATCTCCATGGTTATAGCCACCTCATGTCTCCTGTCCTTGGGAAATGAGTGATGGGCTGAGGAGCTTAACTGTGAGCTCGATTTTCATATATGATTCGTGGTGGTATTCCATCCTTCCCTAACATCAGATCTTTCCCCAAAGGGGTAAAACTCCTATCTTTTCTTTCTTGATGGAACTGCTGGCAGTCTCCATCACCCACACAAACACCCTAAAAGTGTATACAAAGCCTGCAAATCACAGCTTCGGGGCCAGTTAGCAATTTTCACTTAAAACTCATTCTAAAGGTTGATGCATGCAACTTGGGAGGATTGCTAATGATTTTGATATGGTACTGTAGCCTACCAGGCATGGAAGTATGGGTGAGGTATTAAATACTTTATCAGAGCAGTCAATGATCAATGGATAGGCAGTTCTAAGGGCAAGAGAATTTCTGGGCCTAAGCCACAAAGGTTTTGCCCTCACCTTGTCAAACCTTGTTCCTCTGAAGAGCACATGACAGGTGAATCCCCACCTACTCTGATCTTGTCATTATCTAGCCTACCAATGAGAATCAACTATGCCTTGTTACGTATTCATTCTTCCTCACTCTCCACAATAAAGCCTCGGTGTAGGCATGATTCCTCCTCTTCTTTCCTGTAAACCTTAAAATTTCTTAGACTTATAAATGTTGGAAATTGCACCATTGGGAAATTTCATACTTGAAAAATTTCCCATTGAGAGTGGGAACTCTACTGGAATATGAACCCCATTGGCATGGGAGGTTCCTCCTCCTCCCTTCTTAAGATTACTTTACGACAGAAACCTTTTGCTGAACAATGGAAAGGGCTTTGACCTATGCTTAAGCATAGAAGAGGAATTTCTTTGAGTCATGATTGATTTTAGAATTGATACAATGGAGATACTTGGAATGACAGAACCAGGTCTGGAAATTGCAATCTCCACCCTACTCAGTCCTAACGGGATTTAGGAAGGGCTGCAGCATAGATCAAGATTTAATTATTTGAGAATATGACCTTCAACAGACATGTGCAAAGCCACAGACCTCTGGGCGGTCCTGGGTTAAGCTAGAGCCACCATTGGCACAGGGAAAATGATACACAGTGATTGGTAGCTGTGAGAACTGCGGGGAGGGAACTTGGATGGTTTCCTTAAACATAGAGGGGTCTGAGGACTGAGGGGTTGGTTGGAGAGTTTTGGCTCTGAGTGGTTGGAGAGGTGCTCTGAGAAGCTTGCTCTGAAGGAATCTGGAGGTGGAGGCCCCTGAGACTGTTTCTCCATTTTGGTCACGTGAGTAATAGGGACTGATCTCCTTTCTTTGCCCCAGCTATCTAAGGGCTTGGGCCTTTTGGCCCAGCCTAAACAGAAGGGCTATTTAAGCCCTATTCCCTTCTCTCACCTTCCTCTCTCTCTCTCTCTCTCTCTCTCTCTCTCTCTCTAATTCCTTTCTTCCTCGTGTTTGTAATTAAACTCTATAAAAGGTTGACGGCTGAATTGAGTTTTCATTTAGAAATAACATAGCTGAATTCCTTGGTGACCTTAAATTAATATATATCAGTCTTTTAAAGTGATTTCATTGTCACATTCTGGCAACCACGAAGGGATTCTAAAGAATTCTCTCAATAAACTTCTGAAATTCCTTGCCTTTTTACTATACCGTCATACCACTTAGTCCCTTTTAACAAAAAACTTGGCACTCTCTTCATCTCCATCTTATAGTTATATATTTTCCCTCCCAATCCTGTCTGCCTTATTGTGTAATATAGATTATCCACATTTTCTTATTCCTTCCAAATTTCTTTTGGTGTCATTTTCTCCCCTCCCCCTTTTTTATTCTTCTTTTTTTAATATATGATTTAAAACCACTTAGTACCCCAATTTCTACCTATGGATAATTCTTCTAACTACTATAATAGTAAATACAGTTTTTTCAAAGTTACAAATAACATTTTCCATATCGGAACATAAACAATTTGGCCTTATTTAAGGCCCTTAGAGAACAGAAAAATAAGACTCCTCTCTTTCTTATTTACCTTTTCATGTTTCTTGTGCTTTTTGCATTTTGATGTCAAATTTTCTGTTTAGTTCTGGTCTTTTCTTTACAAATATTTGGAAGTCTTCTATTTTGTTAAAAGCCCATACTTTCCCATGGAAGTATATATTCCTGGGAGTTGGAGGCCATTTCCCTGTTCCTGCCTGATCAGATGTCTATGTGAGGAATGTGAGTGATCTTTGTATTGGACTCTGAAGAGGTTTTAGCCCTGAGGATATTTTTCCCAGTCCTCAACAGTGTCTAGCTGCTCTTAGTGGCAGGTCCATCCCCTAAGAACTTGAAGATTGCCACCCCCTCTCCCCAAGCTCTACTGCACCTCATCTCCAAGTTTCCTCTGCCTCCTGGGAGGCCTAGACTTGCTGTACTTATGGGCAGATACAGCCCCTGAGAAATTAGAGAGTGCCTGGAAGAGGTCTGGGTGTGGAGTGTACGGAGGTTTCTGTATTGAGCACTGGAGAGGTTTTAGCCTGAAGGCTTTTTTTGGTTTTCTGTGGCATTTTGCTGTCAGCAGTAGAGAGGAGAAGTAGAGTCTTGCTTTTACTCTGGAGCCATCTTGACCCATAAGTCCCTGGATATATGATTTAAAGAGTGATACCACAACTAAGTTAGGGGAACACAAAATAGTTTCCCTTTGGATAAGGGAAGTATTTATGACCAAACAAGAAATAGTATTATAAGATGTAAAATGAATAATTTTGATTATGTTAAATTAAAAAAGCTTTTCTAAAAACAAAACTAGTATAACCAAGTTTAGAAGTGAAATAGGTGTGTTACATAAGGGTTTAAATACACACACATATAAATATATATATTTATATTTATATATATATATATATATATATAACAAAATAACAGATTTATTTAACTCAAGGGGAAAAGGATATGGGATCAGGGAATAACTAACTGTATTCAGTAATCAGAGACTAAAACCCTAACAACGTTTTATAAATCTTCTAAACTAACTCCTTAATTACTAATTAATATTGGAGAGGGTTTGGTAGGAGTTAAACCAAACAAGGGCCAAAATTAAAAGAAACATGATTTCCAAACAATGTTGAATTTCATCTAGTAATTTCATTCAAGTGATGCTTTTTAGATTGAACATGGCCTTTTAACTTATTGGGTACATGATGCTCATTGCATAAGTTCCCTTATCTCAGCTTTGCCTTTTGATGAAGTGAAAGATTGAAAAGAATTTCCCTAAAAAATTGGTTTATGGCAGATACCAATGACTATAATGTCAACACTTAAGTATGAAAGATGATGAAAAATGTCTGCAAGTGGGTGGCTCAGTGGATTGAGAGCCAGGCCCAGAGACGGGAGGTATGTGAATTCCACCAATTTCACCAAAATATAACATTCTAAAGTTAATTCCATACTATGGGATTTCTTGATGGATGGTGACTGGGAAAATCTCTCCTTGGCTAAATGTACTGACGATCCAAACCTTTTAGTTTATGGGAAAGTCAGAGAAGATGAAAAGTCAAAAGTCTAGACTAATTTCATATGCTCCAGGCATAGAACTTCTGGAGAGAGGAAAAGAACAAATGGACTTTTTTAGTGTCAATGCAATGTCCCTGAACAATCTACAGGGATCTAGGAGAAAAAATACTATCCACAAGCAGAGGACAAACTGTGGGAGATTGAGGAGTGACTCTAAATGAACACCATAATGCAAATATCAACAACATGGAAATGGGTTCAGATCAAGGAAACATGTGAAACCCAGTGGAATCGCACGTTGGTTATGGGAAGGGGGGGGGGAGAAGGAAAAGAAAATGATCTTTGTTTCCAATGAATAATGTTTGAAAATGACCAAATAAAATAATGTTTAAAAGTAAAAAAATAAAATAAAATGTTTTGCAGAAAAAAATAAATAAAAATAAAGTTAATTCCATACTATGAGGTTTCTTGAGGGATGGTGAATGGGAAAATCTCTCCTTGGCTACTGGGACTGAAGATCAAAACCTTTTAGTGTATAGGAAATTCAGGGAAGAAGAAAAGTCAAAAAGACTAATTTCCTGTGCTTCAGTCATAGAACTTCTGGAAAGAGGAAAAGAACATCACTGACCTTCAGAGACAAATAGATCCAATCCTGCCTCAGTCAGTATTTTTATTTTTATTACCTTATGTCTTCTGTTGAGAGATTTGGGCCTGGGAGATGCCATTGAGATATTGGTTCCCTAATATGACATTCAAGTAATTTCACCTCCCTTGGTTGGGTTCCTCATCTGGATAGGGAGGATGGTGGAATAGATGGCACCCGAGGTGCTGTCTAAGCTATAGATCCAGTTAGGGTTGAAATGTAATGGACTGGGTGGAGAGGGAACTGAGAGAGAACTTTTAGGTTGCATATTAGAAATGTTGGCAGTTACTGAAAGGAGAGAGGGATAGCTTTCTTCAGAAAGGAATGATATAGGTTAGGGATGGAGAGTGGCTGGGGGATATGGAGAGCATGATTCACATGCAAGAACACTGGGAACATATGCTTATTTTCCCCACTTATCATCAAAAATCATTGACTTGGTCCTTCCATGTCCATGACCTTCTCATCCTATTTTTCTCCTCTTTCTGGTTAGATTCCTAGTGAAGAGTATTGGCAATAGTTGTTTTCATTTCTATTCTTCTCCTTGTAATCATTTAGTCTTCTTTGAGCACGTGATTCAATGAAAAATTCTCTTTCCAAAGTTACTAACCATATTTTAATTGTGACATCAAGTGGCCTTTTCTCAGTCCTTGTCCTTGTCCTAATCAATCATCCTTCCATGTCCTTTATTCCCCAACAGGTATATAAGACCCCCAAGTTTGGTTACTCTTTGGAAAATCGCTGAGGTGGGGTTCCAAGAGACACTGTTTCCAGAGCTTTGACACTTGGTGGTATGAAGTGCTTGATTCTGTGTGGTGGAAGAATCTTGAGCACTCTCTTGTCCTGATTAAAGACTTGGCCTTTCTAACTACTTTGGTGCTTGTGTGTTTTCCAAAGTTGACACCTGGAACCAAACCTCCATCTCATTTCCTAGTCTGCAGCTTGACACTCAGGTGCCCCCAGAGTTCTGTTCTCTTCTCTGCTCACTAAGGGCAGGGGTTGTTTTCTCTTATTGGATGTTTAAAGTCTACGCTTAGCAAGTCCCTGTTACATAGTAAGTACCCAATAAATATCACAACTCTGTCTATCTCTCTGTCTGTCTTTTGTCCATCTCTCTGTCTTTCTCTCTGTCTGTCAGTCAGGCTGTCTGACTGTCTAGCCATCCATCTCTCTATCTTTCTATCTATCTTTCTATACTTTGTTGTCCTGGTGAATGTCTAAAAACCAGCTCTTAGAAAAAACGCTTGCACAGCAGTCCTTTGAATTTTTTTGTGTTACTAATATCTTTTTCATCACTTTCATAAGTGTAATCATTAAAGTAAATCAAGCCTAGATCTGTACCGTATTTGTGCCAGATTCCATGATGTAAATGTTCGATCTGAAAATGTATTATGGGCTCTTATATATATGGATATAAGTTTGTCTGTCTGTCTATGTCTCTAGCTGTGTGTCTGCCCATGCATGGTTGGTCATTTCATTGCCATGCAGGCAAGTACTTCTATGACATTTATTGTCCAAAAAGGATGCTGCAAAATCTTGAAAAGTTCATGCCAGAAAATGTTTTTCTCCTTCCGTGATCCACATATCACCTGCTTTTCTATCCTTCATTCTCCTTCAGGTCCTATAGCCAGTCAGGTGCCAGGTTTTATATTAACCCCATGAACATTCATCTGCTTTTCTCCACTCATATAACCTTATCACTGCTCCCATTGCCTTTTACAGTTGTCTTCTGAAGGGTCTCCCTGCCTCCAGCCATTTCCCTCTCCATTCCATTCTCCAATAAGCTGCCAAAGGGATTTTCCTGCTCTGTGGTCCTGATTATGTTAATTCTGCACTCAAAAAACTCCACTGGCTCACTATTAGCTCTGGGATCAAATTTCAACCACTGTATCATTGACTACCACTTATAAATACCTAAAACCTACCGATCTAAACTTATCAGATGTTATTTCACTTTGTACACTCTAAGGCCCAGGCATATTAACCTCGTTGCTATTCTTCACCCACAACAAATCCTTTCTTCTCCATAAGCTTCTTCGCTGTGGCTCGGAATTCAATCCATTCTCACTTTTGCTTCTTGCAATTCTTAGTTTCCTTTGAAACCCAGCTAACATGTCATCTTGTCCTATTTATGGACTTTCATAAGCTCTCTGCACTCAAATATTGAGTTCCTCCTTTCCCCCCAATCTTGAATTCATTATGTTTTAAACATAAATATGTATATGTTTTCTCCACGAATAGGATTTAAGCTCCTGGGATCCATAGAGTATTTAATTATTTCTCTATATCCCCAGTACCTAGCCTCTGCACTCACACATAATAGGTGCTTGATAAACATTTCTTGACCACTTCATTGCCAGGTAGGAAGTCAGGACATCCATTCACTGGCGTCTTCTGGCCAGATAGAATACTGCAGCCTCTAAAAAAGTAGGACAGAAACCAGTTGATATCAAGAGCAGTCTTGGGTCCATCACCTATCCAAATCTTAGTATTGCATTCTGACCCATCCCAAACCAGATTTTTATTGGTTCCATTATGTGACCACTGTTATGACGAGTAGAAGAGAACTGAAGAAATCCTTGAGTGTAAACAGGGGTCAATCTGAAAAAAAATATTTAAAAGCAGGTATGATGATGGCCTTTAACTGAGACAGAAAAACTAAGCTGTGACTTCCACTGAACTCCAGAATGAAGGGAGAGGACTTATGCCCTGTCACTCACATGGGACCTGCACTACTCACACTCTCCTATGACTAAGAGAGGCCTCCATTCCATAGCAGAGGCTGCTGTACCGGAGAGCCACCTAGATAGGTCAGGAGAAACCAAGAAGACAAAAAGGTACATAAGATTTGACTTGTCCAGAGTGCTCAAGTTCCAATGGGACAAGGGGTCAACTTGGGGCTTCCTAAAACAAGGTTGTCCCAGGAAGTCAGACTAAATCAACAATGAATTCAACTATTTTACTCTTAACCCAATTGAAGGAGAAATGATGCAGGTTAAGATGAAAGAGGAGTAAAAACAAAATGATTAGATGTCGAGAAACCATTTTATAGATTTTTGCCTACAATGTATGGGTTTTAAGGGTAAAGGACTAATATAGTCCAATCGCAAGAGCAAAACTTGGGAGAAATAAGGCCTCCTCCCTCACTTCCTCACCCCATTTGTCAAAGACCTTTGGGGAGCCTCCCTCTGCCAACATTTTGTCAGGAAATGACTGAGAATAATTCGGCACAGGGGAGGGAAAGGTAGATTGGTCACCTTCAAGGTGATAAAAGAATGGAAATGCCTCCATCCTGTATCCACTCATACAGAGCACTAACTGATGCCAACATCCCCTGGGTCAGCAGTCACCTTCCAAGGACTGTGATGTAGAGGAGTTTTAACTCAGAGCTCAAGGTACTGGGGGCTGGAGGGCTTGGCCTTGTGGCAGCTACTGATGATTTAGAATCTCCTGCTCTACCTCAGGTGGCCCCAGGAGAGAGAGTGTGCTTGGGAGATAATGTCTGAAGTTCAGGATTTTTGTTCTGTTATTTCCTGAGTCATCCTTATTTTTCCCAGTTTCTATAATCCACGACTAAGTGTGGTCCCTATTCCCCCTGACACAGCCCAGTCTGTGATTGACCTCAGGTCATCTGGCCAGGGCCCCCCCAAAATTCTGTCACTAAAAGCAGACAGTTATTGTTCCTACAGTCCCCAGCTTTCTGCAGGTACCAGCTTGTTTTCCTTGCCTTCCCTGCCTTAGAAGGACAGCCAGGGTCTCCAGTCTCCTGTGAGTGACTACAGTTAGCAGGGGCAAACAACTCTCAGCAATCGCATTCACCTAATGTACATTCCCTCCTCACTTATCCTCTCCTGATATCCAGCCTGGGATGGAGTGGTGTCAGGTCAGAATGCCTAGACTCCCAAAGTCCTCCCCTGGTCTCAGGAGCTCAGGTTGTGGCCCACACAGCTGCTCCCAGAGCTTGTTGATTGACTCTGGTAGAATCTGCCCTTGGAGTGTAGGCTACCAAGTAAAGTCCACAAAATGAGGCTGGAGACTGGAGAGAGGGAGAGAGAGAGAGAGAGAGAGAGAGAGAGAGAGAGAGAGAGAGAGAGAGCTGCCCCCCAGGGATTGATATTAATTGATTCCCAGTTCTTTGTTCCATGGTGCACATGAGTCAGGTGAGACCACTGCCAGTACCTTAGAGATCTTCCTCCAACGTTATCCTTGACTGTTCTGCTTCATTAAGTTCTTAATTATGTTTACTGCTTTTAGAGTTAACTCAGAGTCGTTATTTTTCTGGGGGGTGGATTTGGAGAGTGAGGTAACTCCAATAAACCACCTTCCCATAATCCTCTGAAAATTTTTTAAACTTTAATGTAAAATTTTGACTCCCAATTTTGAATCTAAAGTTTTCACATCTCAGCTTCCAGATTTTAGCTTCAAGTTCTGATTCTGAATTGTCTTTTTGACTCCCAAACTGTTTTCAACTTTTAACATCTTCTTTGCCAAATCTTGATGCCAACTTCTTGATCCCAATATTTTTGTAAACTGCTACCTTCCATGTCAGAATCAATACTCTATATTGGTTCCAAGGCAGAAGAGTGGTAAGGGCTAGGCAATGGGGGTTAAATGACTTGCTTGGGTGTCACACAGCTAGAAAGTGTCTGAGGCCAGATTTGAACCAGAACCTTACATTTCTAGGCCTGGTTCTCAATCTACTGAGTAACCTAGCTGCCCTCATTCACCCCAACATTTTGACATTTTCTTTCCCAAGATCTTGGCATGGCCACCATACCCCCCAAGCTCAGGCAAACTGTAAGCAGGGAAATTCTTTTGCTCCCTTCTGTCCTTGTGACTTCTAATCCAATAACATTTGATAACTTGTATAAGACCCAGAGAGAATTATCATCCTTGGATAGTCCTTTACATCTGAGGTGGATATAGAGATGCACCTCCACACCTTGCTACCATCGGACTGTATCTGAAATATCATCTATCCTCTAAACTATGAGGGTCATCCCTTATGTGTCCAGGCAGACCCAGTCAGATGACCGAATCCCTGACTGAATGCCTGAGTGTTTACCACTCTAGAGTCACTATGACACAGTATCACGTTCCCGCTGCTATAAAGAGTATATAATCCCCAGAATTGATGGTTTCTGGGAGAAGCCTTTCATCTTGCTGTTTCACCTATACTATCCTCCTGGCCAGATTCAACATTACTTTCTAAATTTTCTCCTTTTATTTTTGCACTAAGTTTTGGCATCTTGTATTCTTCAAAGGTTATCCTTCATGAAACTTGGGGGTTCATGTCTAGTACCCCAAAACAATCTGACATTTCATTCCTATAATTTACTTGCAAGTTTACCAAATTCACATCCAAATATTGACTCTGAAATTTTCACAATTGAAGTCCCAAATGTTTTTATTATCCACTTCTGAATTTAGACACTAAGATGCTTGATTACATGGGTCGGGGGGGATATGATTGGGAATGGGGACTCTAAATGAACATCCCAGTGCAAACATCAACAACATGGAAATAGGTTCTGATCAAGGACACATGTAAAACCCAGTGGAATTGCATGTTGGCTACAGGAAGGGGGTTGGGGAGGGTGGGAAAGAATATGATTCTTGTAACCAAGGAATAATGTTCTAAATTGACTAAATAAAAAAAATGGATCTGAACTCTAGGAGACTATATCTCCCAGGACTCTCTACCTCAACTTCCTCAGACACATCCCACTTCCTTTGTGGGAGATGTCTGAGAAAGTATAAAAGAAGAGAGAAGTGTGGATTTTGGTGCCTTTTCCCAGGAAAGAGCCTTTGGTCTCTGCATTGCTGCCAGAGATCACATTTTCTCTAGCTTTCCCAAACCTTTATTTTTCTAACCCAAACAAGCCTACCTATCCCTAGAGTCTGACTTGATTTAATTTAATTCCCTTGCATAACTATACTAGAAAAGAAAGCCTGGTCAATTTCCCTACAGGGACTGGGGGAGACCCAGCTACCTTCCTTTTCTTTCTTTTTTCCCTACCTTTCCCTCCAGTTTTCCCATCAACACTATGAATATTTTTGTACAACCATTTATTATGATCGCTGTGAGGTATAAACCAAGTAGTGATATTGCTGGATCAAAGGGCATGCATTCTTCTAAAGCTCTTTTGAATGATTCAAAATTGCCCCACACAATGGCTGGATCAATTCACAACTCCATCAGCAATACATTAGTGTCCCAATTTTGCCACATCCCCTCCAACATATATTATTTTCCTTTCCTGTCATATTGACCAATCTGCTAGGTGTGAGGTGGTGTCTCAGATATTTTGATTTACATTTCTCTAAATAGGATGGATGTACAACATTTTTCATGTGATGATTTTTTAAACCCTTACTTTCTGTCTTGGTAAAGCAGGAAGGCCGGCCGGCAGCCTTCCCACAAATAGGAAAGATAGAAAGAAAGCTGCCCTTGGGTGAGGGACTACAGTCGAGGAGATGGACAAGAAACAGGCAGACACATGTAATATTTGCCTATGGAGCTCCACAGTAAAAGCCCCGACCACTTAGCTATCAGGAGGACATGATACCACTAAGCAGTACCAAATAAACATTATGTGGACACAGGAGTATAGAGATTAGCTGAGAGGAAAAGACACGATCCTTTGCAGCCTGGGCTGTAGGCACAGATTCGTCAGGCTTGAGGAGAGGAGATCATGAAAGTATTCACTGGTTCCTTAGAGCTGGTACTCTAAGAAATTGAGGAGGAAAGGTCTTTCAGGAAGAGAGAGAGATAGAGAGGGAGGAAGTTAAAGATGGAGCTTGGCCTGAGCTCCAGGAAAGACAGACATAGGTGAGAGGTGATGTGGCAAAGAGGGCTGGCCTTCTGTGGAGCTCCTATTTATTTCCTTTGAGATGCAAATGTGCACAATACATAGGGATGAGTACAAGCTTATTATCATTGGTCACTTGTAAATTACGACAAGCTATAGGTGTGGTTTGTCTCAGGCCAGGTGAGCACACTAACCTGGGGGAAGCTGCGATCAAAGGTTAGAGGCTTTACTAGCCATGCGCAAGACTGAGCATGCTCTCTTCTAAGACAATCTTTACATTCTAACTTTCCCTTGTCCCTAGATAGGTGTGGACTGCTACACTTGGACTCAATACTGTGTATTGGTTCTAAGGTGGAACAGTGGTAAGGGCTAGACAATGGGGCTTAGGTAACTTATCCAGGGTCACCCAGCTAGGAAGTGTCTGAGGCCAAATTTGAGTACAGGACTTCCTGTTTCTGGGAGTGGTTTTCAATGCACTGAACTCTCCAACTTCCCAGTCATGTGACTATAGATACTTTTTATTTCATCATCTGAAAACTGCCTATTCATGTCCCATGACCATTTGTCAATTAGGAATGACTTGACTTCTTGTACATTTGAATAAGTTTGTTAAAAAGTTGAGAAATTAGACCTTTGTCAGATATTTTTGTTATACAATTTTCCCCTAGTTTACTGCTTCCCTTTTAATTTTGGTTGCATTGGTTCTGTTTGTATAAAAATTTAACTTTATATAACCAAAATTATTCATTTTTCATCTTGTAATATTCTCTATCTCTTGTTTGGTTTTAAATTCTTTCATTTCCCATAGATCTGACAGGTATGCTGTTCTATGTTCACCTAATTTACTTAGAATTTCTCCTTTATACTTAAGTCATTTACCCATTCTCAGTTTATCTTGGTATAGGTATGCGATGTGGATCTAATCCTAATTTTTCCCATACTGCATTCCATTTTCCCCAGCAGTTTTAGACAAATAGTGAGTTCTTGTCCCAAAAGCTGGGATCTTAGGGTTTATCAAACACTTCCTTGCTGAAATCATTTACCTCTAGTCTATTCCATTGATCCATCCTTCTATCTCTTATCCAGTGCTATATTCTTCTTCTAAAATGTATTTTGGTTTAGAATATTTTTCCATGGTTACAAGATTCATGATTCCCCCTCCTCACTTCCCCCCTCCCAGATATGACAAGCAGTTCCACTGGGTTACACATGTATCATTGTTCAAAATCTATTTCCATGTTATTCATATTTTCAATAGAGTCATCTTTTGATGTCAAAACCCTTATCATATCCCCAAACTCTTTGACAAAAGAAACAAAGAAGGACTTTTACCAGACCTTGAATAGAATACTAGCAAAAAGACTCAAGGAAGTTATCCTGAAGATTATTCACTATGATCAGGTGGGATTTATACCAGAATGGTTTAATATTAGGAAAACTATCCACTTAATTGACCATATCAATAAAGAAACCAACAGAAATCACATGACTATCTCAACAGATGCAGAAAAAGTCTTTCACAAAATACAACACTCATTGCTATTGAAAATACTAGAAAGTAGAGGAATAGAAGGGCCTTTGCTAAAATTAATAAACAGTATATATTTAAACCAATCAGCAAGCATCATCTTCAATGGGCTAAAGTTAGAAGCCTTCCCAGTAAGATCAGGAGTGATGCAAGTCACCTGTGTTATATAATGTTGTACTTGAAACACTAGCTATAGCCATTAGAGAAGAAAAAGAAATTAAAGGGATTAAAGTAGGCAATGAGGTAACTATACTATCACTTTTTGCAGATGATATGATGGTCTACTCTAGGAATCCTAGAGAATGAACTAAAAGGCTAGTAAAAATAATCAACAACTTTAGCCAAGTTGCAGGATACAAAATAAACCCACATAAATCATCATCATTTCTATATATTTCCATCACAACTCAGCAGCAGGAGTTAGAAAGAGAAATTCTATTTAAAATCACTCTAGACAATATAAAATATTTAGAAATATATTCAATATATTCACTAAGACAAACACATGAATTATATGAACACATCTACAAAAAACATTCCACACACTTAAAACTAGTTCTATAGAATTGGAAAAAAAAACATTAATTGCTCATGGGTAGAAAGAGCAAATATAATAAAAATGAGAATCCTGCCCACGTTAATTTACTTATTTAGTGCCATACCTATCACCCTACAAAGAAACATTTTTATTGAATTATAACAAAGTTAATTTGGAAGAACAAAGGATGAAGAATATCAGGGGAACTAATGAAAAAAATGTGATGAATGGAGACCTAGCAGTATCAGATCTTAAACTGTATTATAAAGTTGTGATCATGAAAATGACATGCTAGTGACTAAGAAACAGAAGGAAGGACCAATGGAATAAACTTGGGGTAAATGACCTCAGTACTATAGTGTATGATAAACATCCAGGCTTTGAGGACAAGAATCTACTCTTTGACAAAAACTGATGGGAAAACTGGAAAATGGTATGGGAGGGGACAGCTGGGTGATTCAGTGGATTGAGAGTCAGGCCTAGAGAGCAGAGGTCCTAGGTTCAAATCTGGCCGCAGACACTTCCCAGCTGTGTGACCCTGGGCAAGTCACTTGACTCCCATTGCCTAGCCCTTATCACTCTTCTACCTTGGAGCCAAAAGACAAAATATTGACTCTAAGACAGAAGGTAATAGTTTTTTTTAAAAAATAACAGTATGGTAGAGATTAAGTTTAGATCTACATCTTACACTGTAACCGTGAAAATGTGGTTTGCCAAGACTGTGAATTGCCAAAACTGTAAAGGTTTTGGCCAAACTGTAAAGATGACTTAAAATCTAAAAATAAGTGGTCACCATGGAAAAATACCCAAATATGAATATACCCAAGTCAGCTGGGTTTTATGGAGGTTTAAATTAATATAAATGAAGGAATTAAGAAGGAGAGAGAGAAAGATAAAATAGTCGCAAGAGCCTAGGCCAGAGCCTAAGGGAGATCAAGTCAGTCTTTATCACTCACCACAAGATTGCTTTCAAGCAAGCTCCAAACCTCTGAACTCCCACTCCAACTAACTTCCAATCCAAAAACTCCCTCCAACTCAATAAGTCCCTTCCTTTTAAAGAAATTTTCTCTCATGTCACCTCCTCTAACTTTTCACTTCTACCAATCACAGTAGAAGCTTTTCCCCAGGACTGCCCATTCTTAGTTCTCATTTTCTTTTGTTCTCACCTTCTCTGGTTAGATAAAATCTATTGAGTACTTCACACCTCTTTGGTTAAGCTTGCCTTTTGTAAGTTGCTTGACCTTTTAGGTACTAATTTAACTTTTATAGGTACTGAGCACCATTTTGTATTAGATCTAAAAATAGACCTAGCTTAAGTTTTGAGCTTCACTATAAGTATGAGTTAGGGACTTTTCATTGTTCAACCAGGAGATTTCAACTTTATCTTCCCCTAAGGCACTGTCTGAGTAGGGTGGAGTAATTCTAAAAGTTCTCAATACATTCCTGATCAAGTATCTCCATTGTCAAAATAGGGGAAAAACTTAACCAAATCTTCTAAGGTACAGTCTGAGCAGTTTTAAGAGTCACAACACCCTATACCAAATTTTTTTTTAATGTAAACCAAGTTTATTTTGCTTTTAAGTAGTGTTCTTAAAGCACTACAGCATGGTAAACAATGTAAATTAGTATAAGTCATCTCAAAAGCCAGAGTTTTTTAATGAGTTGTTAAAAAGATGCAGCCTATTCTAACAGGATAAATATTTTTAACCATTTCACTTCGAGTTAATGAAGGCTCACAAATGAGCAACACTCCTCATTGAGGAAAACAAAAAGCTGTTGTCGACAAAGCGACAGCACACACACACACAAACAAAAAGAACTGTGTAAAAATAACTGTGTTCCCATACTCTTTGAAGTTGCTTTACAATGGGATGATATGCACATGATCTTGCTGCAAACTTGCCATACAGACTTGTAATACATGTAGTCTAGCCATCCAATTCAGTCCAAGTTGTGCTACCTTTAAGACAATGCAGCACTATAATAATCCTTTAACAACGCAATTGTTTTACTCATTACCTTTTCTTCTAGACTGAAATATAGGCTAGAAAGAAAATGCTCCCTAATTAAACATTGGTTTTGTTACAGGAAAAAATTGTATAATTTTGCAACAGAATTTACAAGTATATTTTTTCAAATTCAATTTGCTTCTTCCCCCCCATCCCAGCCACAAAATGGGCATGAAGTAATATTGTTTTTTAAAATGCCTTAATTCTCAACTTCACGCAAATCTAAATAAAGATGACCAAAACAAAAGCTTAAACATTGGAAGGATATTTCACAGAAAATTTCTTATACAAAAAACACATAAGAAAAAGGGCCACTAGGTGACATTTTAATTTACAAATTGGCATCATTTTGGTCAACAAATATCCAAATGCTGTTTTCTTCTACCACAACAAAGAAGCTGTACAGAAAAAAGACAGCATAAATTGTTTTGATTTTTAATCGCACATTTCTTCAGGAATTTCATGTGGATTAAGGATGCCAGGGACAGACATCTGAAGTTTATGTTTCTCTTCCTGAGCCTGTGGAAGGGCTGTTTCTCTTTCTTCTAAAAACAGGTCAGATGTATCTTCACCTGCAAATTCCTTTATCTGTACCAGGAAATCTCTAAGGTGTTCTTTGAAGGCGGGGATATCTTGATTTAAACTGAATAGTCCTATTACAAACAGTTTAACTTGCGCATCCTGCAAGTGAGGGAAAGCAGATTTGAGAAGATTAGCCACATACTCCTGAATAAACATTTGGTTGTTAACTGGATTTCCGGGATTTAATGGTGTACTTATTTTTCCTTCTTCTACTAAATTAAACATGTAGGCAAGAATTGAAGCATGCATCGTTAAGCCAGCAGTATGTGAGGTGTCTGTTACAACTGAAAAGATATGCTGAAGGATATCGCAGAAATAGGTCTGATAGAAACTCTGAGCAGCAGTTTCTTCTTGTGCAACATTTTGCAAGAGTGTAAAAAGTATCTGTAGGCCTGTATCTGCAACATTCCTCATAGTATGCTTGAAAGCCCAGATAATGGAATCCAAAACTAACTTAAACTGTGCAGGTGGAATAGCCAGGAATGCTGGGAAACAATGAGAATTTACGGCCTGAAGTAGTAAGAAAAAGTTTGTTCTGTGTTCAGGATATTCTTCAAAGTCCTTGTTTATCATATTTAATGTGCATTCAAAAACAGCATCAAATATCTGAGGTATTTCAGTTGTTATGTGTCCCCCTAATTTGTTGACAATGATAGCCATAGTACTAAGTACTTCTGGTTCTCTAGCAGCTGCAACATTTCTCTGGTAATCAATAAGAACTGCATCTAACAAAGGAGGAACAAAATTTTCTGCTATCATCTGTGGATCATTAGACCGGCTCACCCAACCAGATATTAATTTTAAAGTCTCCCTTTTTACTGTTCGCATACTTCTAATCAAGGGTTGTTTTGTAACCATTTCACCATTGGCCTGGATAGCTGCAGAAATATTTTCACTGAGGCACTTGTACACATTAAGCATATCTAAATAAATTCGTCCAAGTTGAATTACAAAGGGGTGGCCAACAGCTTTACATGCTCTTACATTTGTTTTTAAAATACTTCCAAGCTGCTTAACTGTTTCAGGATCCTTAAGTATATCCACATTTTTAGTGGCTTGCTGAATTATGCTGTCCCACACCTGATTAGGAAGTAGCATATATTTTTCTATCAAATGTTCTTGTACTGTTTGATCAGTTTGTGCACCAATCATGTATCCAACAGCTTCATAAAACGTGTGAACCTGCTGAGGCTGAAGATCACAAATGATTGTGTTAATGTTGTTCAAAATTTCATCAATGAATGGCATTACTTCTCCAACCTGAACCTGAACAAAATGCCTGCGGCATTTTTGTGCTATTTTTATGAAGGTATCACAGGCCATGTCCTGGACACCATCATGAGTTTCATGCATGAATTCAAATAACTTGTTGACCACGGTCTTCAAAAATTTCCAATGAGCTCTCAAAAACCTTGGATATTGACCTACTATGTACATGATATTTGATGCAATAATAGCTTTATTATCTTTGCCTCTTTTCTGTTCACATAATCCTAAAAGATCCTTTATGACTGTAACAAGAAACCTTTTTTCATCCTCTTCATGCATCGCTCCACTAATAGAGCCTACTGCCCAACATAAAGTGTTCAAATTTTTCCAAGACCATTCTGTTCCATTCACCTGATTGTGAAGTTTTTCAGTCATTATTCTTTCAGTGTCTGCATAATCCAGATGTGTAAGGTATACTAATGTTTCCCTCATATTCTTATACAAATTAATGGAGTCTGTGTCCTTCATAAATTCTCGAACAACTTCTCCCTGATCATTTTCTACAACCAGAACTTCTTCAGGCTTAGCCATTCGACTCACCACCAATAAACGGACCTTGGATAATACAGGTAGATAAAGTTGTCTCCTGGGAGGAACATCAAAATGTTGACTTCCAGAGAGCATTGGAGAGGCAGATGTTGAAAATGGACTTTCTCTGTAGAGTTCAGCAGCTAGATGGTTCCAATATTCAAGACAAATCTTAAAGATTTCAGTTTCTTCTACTTCAGATACTAACAACATATAGTGAAGAGCCTCCATCAATGTTTCCCTGAGATTTAATCGCTTTTCGATAAGTTGACCATGTTCTTTAAGAAAGGTACAGAGAAACAAACTGAGATTCTGGATGAAATTTTGTTCATCATCTTTTCCATTGGAGTAAGCAAGTCGAATATTGGTGTTTAAAGGTATCATCTGTTTAAGCTGCATCATTGTCAGTGCAAATAATGTTACAAATTGTTCCTCATATTGGCTTACACTCACACCAGCAATCTCAGTGAGGCACTTCAGAGAGACATTTCGAAACATTGGAACATTTAGAAACTTATATATTAATGTGCTGATTAACTTCGTTTCGAATATATATCCCAGTGGAATCCAGTTAAGAAATCTTAGCAATGTTTCCAAAGTGGCATGTACAAGTGAAGCATTTTGGGAATTTTCCATCACAAACTGACACAGCTGAAATATGTGAGAATTCGTTGCACATGCTGTCTTTCAAATGCTTTGCCTTAACTTGAGTTATCTGTCCACTAGAAAAATCAAATACTTCCTCACTTAATAGTTTAAGGATCACCATATTATTCTGGCAGAGACTTTCACTGGTCCTACTTGCTCCTACAATATCACTGATGAAGGTTGGCCAGTGTTTTGGCCATTCTTGTTTTAAGATCTGAACGAGAATCATATTCAATTTTCCAATATATACCTTTTTTTTTCTCTACACATGTTGGGTCAGATGAAGTCTTTATGATAAGGCCAACAACGTATTTTTTCATTCCTTCACATTGGTTCCTTGGAAGAATTTTCCATCTTGTCTTTATCACATTTTCCAAAATTTGTAGTCCATAATATTTCGTGTTCATATTCTGTGAACATTCCAAAATTGTATCAACTCTTGTCCATGCATCAGGATGTTCCTTTAAGTGTGTCAAGACTTCCTGAGCCATTCTTTGCTGGGCTCCTTCTCCATGGTATAAGCAATTCACGACACTGTCTAAAAGATTGATATCCAGTTTTTGGCTGAAATCCAGCAGCTGACGAGCTGCATGGTCTGCTAACATTGTCATAATTGCTGGCATAGATTACTGCCAGTCAAAAGTAGCCTTCCTCCCACCTCCCGCCACCTCCCCTTTCGAGGCCCTCAGGCCCCGATTTTCCTCTCTGCTCATTGGTCAGGAGTCTTTTGGGACGGAGAGGGTGGGGTGCATCCAGTGTGCTAGTGGAAGCGCGAGTTTGATCTGGTAGCACGCAGACTGTTTTCGCTCCCTCTGTCCTCGGTCCTAGGTCAGCTCGGCTCCGCCCCGCCCCTCTCTATACCAAATTTAAAATGGGTAAATGACTTAAATATAAAAAAGGAAATTTTAAGTAAATTATGTGAACATAGAAAAGTATACTTGTCAGATCTATGAGAAAGTAAAGCTTTCAAGACCGAACAAGAAATAGAGAATATTACAAAATGTAAAATGAATAATTTTGATTACATTAAATGTTTTTGTACAAACAAAATCAATGTAACCAAAATGAGAAGGGAAGCAACAAATTGGAAAAAATCTATAACAGAAACCTCTGACAAAGGTCTAATTTCTCATATTCATAAGGAGTTAAGTCGATTGTAAATGAAGCCATTCTCCAATTGATAAATGGGCAAGAGACATGAACAGGCACTTTTCAGATAAAGAAATCAAAATATAAGTAGTGTATGGATATTGTGTCTTTAGACACAAGGTTTGAACTCTTATCTGTGGGCAGACTCTTCACCTAGCCATGCTGCCTTTGCTCAAGACAAACTCAATAACATTTGGTGCTGAGTCAAATTCCTTTCTAAAAGGAATTTGAAAAGTGTTGAAGTCAACATGCCCAAAACGCCCAAAAGGTGTCATCATCACCTTCCCATCCAATCTGAATTATCTATGCTTTGTTACGTATTCGTTGAGTATCTCCCAAGCCATGCTGCAATAAATTCAGAAGGCGGCCCCATGACTCTGTCTTCTGGTCCTGCAATCTTGAAGATTTCACTACTACCCTTTTCCTTTATCTTTCCTAAAGCATTTTGGTCACATGCTTCCTACCTCGGAATTCTTGCTTCCACGTGTCTGAAAGCTTCTCACATTTTCCTACCAAGGAGAATGTCATAGGAGATCATGCCTTCCCTATTCAGTAATACTGACTTGTCTGTGTCTCTCATTCTTCACCCATATGCTCAGACTCTTAGCTCCTTCTTGAGTCCCAACCCACAAAGGAGAAATTTCTTTTTGTAACTGCCACTAACAGGTTACAGAAAGGAATAATAAACTGGAGGAATTCCATGGGGACTGGAACCAACACGAGGAAGTAATGCAGAACGAAATGAGCAGAACCAGGAGAACAATGCACACAGAGAGTGATACACTGTGGCACAATTGAACGTAATGGACTTCTCCATTAGAGGCAGTGCAATGTCCCTGAACAATCTGCAGGGATCTAGGAGAAAAAACACTATCCACAAGCAGAGGACAAACTGTGGGAGTAAAAACACCAAGGAAAGGCAACTACCTGACTACAGGGGCCGAGGGGATATGATTGGGGATGTAGACTTTAAATGAACATTCTAGTGCAAATACCAACAACATAGAAATGGGTTTGGATCAAGGGCACATGTGATACCAAGTGGAATCGCACATTGGAGGGAGGAAAAGAAAATGATTTTGTGCATCCAAGAAATAAAGTGTGAAATTGACCAAATAAAAATAATGTGTTTTTTTTAAAAAGAGTGATAGCTTGGTCTCATCATTGCCTATTTTAATACCTTCAATTTCTTTTTCTTCTCTAATTGCTGCAGCTAAAGTTTCTAGTACAATGTTAAATAATAGAGGTGGTCTTATTGGGAAGGCTTCTAGTTTGTCCCCATTGCAGATGATGATGTTCCCTGGTACTGTGTATACTTGGCATACCCACTTTTCTGTCATTCCTGGTCTTTACTCAATCTTTTTTGTTGCCTCCCTCCTCTTTCCTAGTACCAGGACAGAGATTCCTTGAATTAATAATAATGACAGAAGAATTCATTTTTCTGAGATGGAGAAAACCTTACCAAAGCTGTATAGGGAATGCCAATGCTGATTATTCTCATTTTTAAAATAAGGAAACTTGAGTCTGAAAGAGGTTAATAGGCATTTTAAAGGAAGTAAAAAGAGTCATGAACTATAATCTGATTTTGAATTTTAAGGTAAATTTCCAGAGTGCAACCATTACAATAGATAAATTTTTGCTTTAAAAGTCCAGTGAATACTGAGAACTAATTTTACTTTTTTAAGTGGAGAGAACTAATGGCTTTGTGATCATTATTTCTGATGATCTTTGGCACATGACGGCTAATAAAGGAATTTCTCACCTGGGAAACTCAAATTTCTAGGAATGTCCTGTATTTTGCCACCCCAGTTCTGGAGTGTGGGTGAAGGGATTAAAACCTAATAAAATTAAGTTTTACCTCAAGACATTTCTTAGGAGCCAAAAGCCTGGACCAGATTTTCCTGCAACCATGAATCTGAAGAATTCCTGAAGAAGACACCTCCGAGAAATCCGAAGGAGCCCCAAGATCCTGGATCCGGATAAGTGTTGTTTCTCATCATTTTCATTGACTAGAAATGTTTCTGTAGCAGACATAAAACTGGTCATTTTATTTCCCCTGAGAATTGTATTTACCCTGAGCAAAGTCCCTTTAAGTAGAGAACCTAGAAAGGACAGAGCTATATTTTACCTGGTTAAGAGGTTTAAAAGTAGCATCTGTTCATTGGAGAATTTGCAGGAGAGATGCCAGAGTGCTAGTTTGTCTCAAAGTACTATCAGAAGAAGTTAGGAGGAATGACGGAGCCCAGAAATGATTGTTAGTAATACAAGATAAATTTATTTTCAGTCTGGAGCCTGGTTAGAGAATTGCCATCTCATAGTGAATTGTATGGGAAGGAAATTGGAAAAAGAAAAGCTATGGAGGAAATTGGTTAGTGATACAGTCACAAGGGCGAATGGAAAGGCAGAGTTTATGCCAAGTTCTACAGGTGACCGCTGATCATGGCCAATTCTCCCTCATCTTCAGTTACTTCCCATTTTTCTTCTGTTAATAGCAAATTTTTTGTATGATGAAAGGAGCCTCAGGAAGGCAAGGCGTAGAATATGGGAAATTATGGAGGCAGATAGAAATTATTAGCCATTATGAACAAGTAAGCAAATTCAAAGAGGTCCCTTTTCTTATAAGAAGAGTTTAGGTCATAAGGAAAACCTGGCAAAATATCAGTGCCAAAAGGGGGGAGGCCTAGCACATAAATAGTAGATTCTAAGCAGCAGTTTTAATAAACAAGGTTCTGATAGAACACTGAATGGCTCCCCAGTACCCCTAAAGTTTATGCATTTTGAAGCCTCAAGGCAGGAAACAGGGAGATAAGAAGAGAACTTTTGTGACTAGGAAAGCTAATCCATTCACCTATAGATTTAGGCACAAGTTCAATGGTAACATTGTATGGATTTTTATTTAGATACATTCTAGATCCATTTTGGTACATTTTATAATGCTGAAGTTTTTTTAAACCCCTACCTTCCATTTTAGAATTAATACTATGTATTACTTCCAAGGCAGAAGAGTGGTAAGGGTTAGGTAAGGGGGTGGGGGGGTAAGAGATTTGCCCAGGGTCATACAGCTAGGAAGTGTCTGAGGCTAGATTTGAACCTAGGACCTCTGGTCTCTGGGCCTGGTTCTCTACCCACTGGCACACCCAGCTACACCGCCACTCCCTTTTTAAAACATGTTAAGGCTGCTATCACATAGTTGTTAATTGCTCTAAATATGTCCTTCTTAATCTTTGACTTCAGGAAAATGGTCCATTTCTTAAGTAGCCTGACTTTTTTTCCTTGGTGTCCTTAGGTTCATGAGTCTTACCTGGAGAAGATCACCTTTTTTGCCAGTTTATTTCAACCTATTCTATTCTTCCTTAATGTACCTTAAGAATTTTACACTTATTGAATCCAAATGACATTTTGATATTGTTAGAAAAAATTTCCATGAGATAAGTAAAGTGACTATTCTTTCCAGTGGAGCCACATAACTTGAGAGCTCATCTCTGTTTAGGAAATAATATGTTTTGGTTTGATTACCTCTTTTACTGGAAAGTCCAACTTGATTCTATTTAGGAGTGATCATAATGTGTTTAGTGCTAGAGCAGACTTACATTAAATTGTCTTTCTGGAAGATTCCTCTTTGAGTATAAATTGTTGTTGATGTTTATTGTGTTGGTTGTATGTATTGGAGAACATCTACAACCATGTAGATGTCAAGTACCACAGTGCCATTACTATGCTTGGGTGGAGTGTATATTTGCCTGAGGCAGCCCAGCGGGAGAGTGAGTGGGACACCTGACCAGAAGACATGAGTTTTCATAGAAATTTAAGCAAAGTCCAGATTCCTGTGTTTTAAGCAGTTGGGCTTGTGTGTATGTGTGGGGAGGTCCCTGCAGAATCAACTTCTTGCTGGATTTTGTTCTGCTCTTGGATTCTTTCTGTCAGGAATTCTGGAAAGAATTTGTTCTGATCCTGGGTAAAGAGGTGGAGGGTGGAGTGGGGACCATCTTGCCGAGGCTCATGCCAACAGTTTCTTCTAGGAGAAAACCTTCAGGTATGAATCTGGTTTCCTGGTCTACATGCCTCTACGTTGGGGAAAAGAAGCTCTGCTAGACCAGGGAGAGTAAGAACAAGTTTCTGTGGGGTTTGGGAAAGGTGAAGGTCTACAGCCCTGACTCCTAATATTTTCAGAATTGAGAATGAAATCATGTTTGGCTTGTAGTTTATACCAGATATCTCCCTCAGGAAATGGGACTTCTCCCTCTACCTAACAATAACCCTTCCTGACACAAACTCCATGGCAATATCAACCCATGATGGCGTGTCTAAAGAAGAGACTCAAATATTCTCCTTTGATTTTCATGTGGTTGAGGATGTTGATTTTTTATTTTTTTTTGTTATTCTCACCTTTTAACCCACAAGCTACACTACTCAGAGAAAGTTTGCAGTCCCTGGTAGGGAAGGAATGAGAAGGTTTTCCCTTTTCCCCAAACCAAGCCTTTCGTCTGCTCTTTCAATTTTCTCCATTCTATTTTTCCCTGCCTCCTCAACCAATGCATTTGTCTTTCTCATGTCTTAATTTATTTTTTATATCATCCCTTCCTATTTCACTTACACCCTTACATTCTGCCTGTGTAAACTCCTTCTAACTGCCCTAGTAACGATAATGATCTTAAGAGTTATGAAAACCATCTTCCTGCAGAGGTATGCGCACAGTTTAACCTCATGGAATGGCTTTTGAGATCTCTAGTTTACCCTTTTTCCCTTCTTTTCAGTTTTGTATTTGAGCCCACTTTTCCATTCAGCTCTGCTCTTTTTATCAGGAAGCATTGAAAGTCCTCTATTTCATTGAATACCCATTTTTCCTGAGAAAGTATTATGCTCAGTTTTGCTTAATGACTCTTGGTTGAAAGTCTAGTTCTTTTGTCCCATGGGATATCATATTCTAGGCCCTCGGATCCTTTCATATAGAAGATGCTAAATCTTGTGTTATCTTGACTATGTCTCCATGATATTTAAATGATTTCTTTTTGGCTGTTGGAAATGTTTTCTCATTGACCTGATGATTTTGGAATTTGGATATAATATTCACTGGGAGTTAAGCTTTTGGAATCTCTTTCAAGAGGTGATTGGCGCACTTTTAAAACGTTTATCTTACCTTGTGGTTCTGGAATATTAAGCTAGGTTTCCATTATCATTTCTTTTTCTTTCATTTTCTTTTTTAAATCATCCTGTTCATCATTCCTTAGAGTACAATAGTATTACATCACCATCACATACCACAGTTCATGGACATCCATTTAATTTCTATTTCTTTGTGACTACAAAAACAGCAGCTATAATATTTTATATTATATAATATGACATATTATATAATAATATATATATATAATAAATATTTTTATTTTTTGTGCAAGGAAATCTCCCCCCCCCCCCCCCCCGTTTATCTCTCCAGGATACAGACACAGTGGTGATATTATTGTATCAAAAGGTATGCATTATTTCCCTTTCAGCATAATTCAAAATTACCCTCCAGAATGATGGCTAATTTCACAGATTCAAAACTAATGCATGTGTTCCAATTTTGCCACATCCCCTCCAAAATTTATCATTTTCCTTAACTATCATATTGATCAATCTGATAGGCATGAGGTGGTACCTCAGAATTGTTTTACCTTGCATTTCTCTAATCAAGAGGAATTTAGAACATTTTAATATGTTTTTTATAACCCTTCCCTTCTGTCTCAGAATCAATATTTTTTATTGGTTCCAATGCAGAAGAACGGTAAGGGCTGGGTAATAGGGGATAAGTGACTTGCTCAGGGTAACATAGCTAGGAAGTGTCTGAGGCCAGATTTGAGACTTGGTTCTTTAGGGATGGCAGTTATATTGGAAATTAGAGTGAAAATAAATAAAATGCAGATGATAATATTCATTTATATTGTATTCTGCAACTTTGTTAAAGCTATTATTTTCTGTTTTTGCTCTATCATTGTTGAATTATGAAAAGAATTAGGTAGGAACTCCTTTTCTGTGTATTTTCCCAAATCATTTATACAATTTTGAAATCTTTAGTAGTATCCACTTATGAATCCATCTAGCCCAAGAAATTTTTTTTCTTACAGGTTCCTTGATGGCTTATTCAATTTCTTGTTCTGAGATGGGAGCATTTCAGTATTCTACTTCCTCTTTTGTTAATCTGAGCAATTTATATTTTTGTGACTATTCATCCATTTCACAGAGGTTGTTAGATTTATTTTCATATATTTGGGCAAAATATCTCCTAAAGTTTTATTTAATATCCCCTTCATTGGTGGTGATTTAACGCTTTTCATTTTTTATACTGATTATTGGATTTTTTGTATGAATGTATTTGCTTACTTTGTGCCTTTCTCATTTGATTGTGAGCTTGTGGTGTGCAAGAGATGATCATTTTCCTCTTTTCTATCCCCAGAATTTAGCACAGAGCCTGGCACACAGCTTCTGTGTCTTAAATAATTTCTGATGAGTTAATATATTCTTACATAGTTTTTTCATTCCTGGCTCCTTAGCTTGGCTTTTGTTGATATTTTGTATACAATTATACATATACATCCTCTCCTAGACAGAAGCTCGGTACCTTTTTGTCCCTACTACCTATTGCAACCAGAGGCATTAATGGGTGCTCATGAAAAGTTTTTGACCAAATATTTAATTGGATTGAGCAGTTTCATTTAACTGTTTTCATTTTTATTTGTATTTGTAGCTGTATCTCTAGCTCTCAGAACAGGCTCAGGAAAGTAGTCATTTAGATTGTTTATTTTTTAAAAAAACTTTTTCGTTGTAAATTAAGGTTTTAGTTTTTGACTCGTTGACTTAAATAACATGGTCTTTTGGTTCCATCTGGTGTCCCTCCAGGATACTGCAATTCAAAAAAAAAAAATTAGGGTTTTTGCCCTCTTGTGGCCATCTCAGATACTGCAATTTTAGTCTGCCATCCTGTGTCCAAACGGCAGCATTACATTTCCACCCATTCTAAAACCAATTTTACTGGATTTTAGAAAATGCAACAGTTGTTCTGATGAATCTGGCTTCTTGGCTTACACCGCTCCAAACAGCAAAACACTGTCAAAATGGGCATAATGTAGCCAAATGTAATTCTGAATTTAGGAAATGAAGTAGGAGGTTTAAGATTGAATTTAAATGTTAAGGCTAAATTACTAACACTGAAATAAGCCTCTCACATGAGATAACCTATAAATATGAATATCAATAAAGATAAATACGGTAGTGGTGAAGCCATCATTAAGCAGGTTTCATCCTACAGCATAACTTGCCCCTGCATATATTATTGATTCTTTCTACTCACAAAAGAAAAATGAGGAGATGACAAATGTAAGAGAATGGGTGTGTTTAAGGTGGAGGTAAATGAATGACGCAAACATCCATGTGTGCCCAAGAGAATGGTGTGGTGAAGACTGCTCACAGCGGCTCCTACAAGCAATATCAATAATGATGATGTAGATACAGCACTGAATCAGGGCAGGCAACCAAAATAAACCAGAGAAAAAGAACAAAGTAAAAATCCCCAATTAAACACTAATTAGTAAATCCTACCCCTCAAAGCAGAAATTAATAAAATTGAAAGTAAAAGAACTACTGAATTAATAAAGAAGAGGAGCTGGTTCAATGAAAAAATAAAGTATTGGTAAATTTGAATTTTTTAAAAAGGAAGAGAATCAAATGAATACTGTCAAAAATTAAAAGGGCAATTTCACCTCTAATGAAGAGGAAATTAAAGCAATTGTCAGGAACCATTTTGCCCAATTATATGCATATAAATCTGATAATCTAGGGGAAATGGATGAAGATTTACAAAGATATAAATTGCCTGATTAAAAAAAGAGGAAATGCAACACTTAAATAAATAATCCCATCTCAGAAAAAGAAATTGAGCAAGGCATCAATGAACTCCCCACGAAAAATAAATGACAAAACCAGATGGATTCACAAGTGAATTCTATCAACCATTTATAGAATTATTAATCTTAATACTCTAAAAATTTGGTAAAATAAGGAAAAAAGCAATCCCACCAAGTTTTTATGACAGAAATATGGTGCGGATACTTAAATCAAGAAGACCAAAAACAGAAAGAAAATTACAGATAAATTTCCTTAAATGAACATTGATGCAAAAATCTTAAACTGGCAAAGAGATTACAGCAATATATAACAAAGATTATTCACAAGTAGGTATTTATAATAGGAATGCGAAGCTAATTTAATATTAGGCAATCTATCAGCAAAATTTACCATATGAATTATTAAACCAACATAAATTGCATGTTTATCTCAATAGATGCCGAGAAAGCCTTTGACAAAATAAAACACTCATTCCTGTTGAAAACACTAGAAAGTGTATTCCTTTTTGTCCCTATTTATTTTTCTCCATATATCTGTTAACTCTAATTTTTCTAATATTTCATTCACAGCTTTAACCTCTTTCTTATTTATTTTTTGTTTTGATTTATCTAAATTTGATAGTGGTTGGAATAGGTCTCCCACTAATATAGTTGTACTATCTATTTTCTCCTTCAATTCTCCTAGTTTCTCCATTAGAAATTTGGGTGCTATACCATTTGGTGCATACATGTTGATTAGTCATTGTCTATACTCCCTTTTATCAGGATGTACTTACCTTCCCTATCCCTTTTGATCTGGTCTATTTTTGCTTTGGCTTTGTCAGAGATCATGATTGCAACTCCTGCCTTCTTTCTATCAGTTGAGGCTCAATACATCTTACTCCATCCTTTAATTCTGACCTTGTGAGTATCTATCCGCCTTATGTGTGTTGCTTGGGTTTTGGATTCTAATCCAGTCTGCTATTTTTCTACGTTTCATGGGTGAGTTCATCCCATTCACATTCAATTTATGATTGTCACTTGTGACTTCCCTGGCATTTTGATCTCCTCCCCTAATTCTGACCTTTCTTCTTTTGCTATAACCTTTTAAACTGGTAGATTACTTTAAATCAGTCCCCATAATCCCCTCCCTTGATATGCTTCCCTTTCTAGTCCCTCCCTTTCCTTTCCCTTCTTTTTTTTAGAGTCTATTAATTTCTCTCCCCTTCTCCTTCCCTCCCTTTTTGAACTCCCTACCCTCTACTCCCCCTTAATTTTGCCTTCCCTTTTACCCTGTAGTATAAGATAGAATTCAAGATCCCAATGGGTCTAGATGCTCTTCCCTCTCAGATTTGATTTCATGGAGAGTAAGGTTTAAGTCGTGCCAATAAACACTCTCTTCCTCTCATTCTTATAAGAGAATTCTCCCCCTCCCCTTCCCATGTGTATCTTTGTGGGACAAGGATTATTCTATTTAATTTATTTCTATTTCTTCTAGTATATCATGATACCATCACAGATTCCCTCCCTCCCTTTTTCTTTCTTTCCCCCCCTTTGTCCATATCATCTTAATGCCCTAATCCTTCCCTATGAGTGATTCTTCTAATTAATATAACAATGCATACAATTTTTGAGAATTACACATAACATTTCCCCCACATATTAATATATATACAATTTGTTCAAAATGTAGACCTTATAGAAGAGAGTTTGAATACAAGAAAAAAAACATTTTTCTCCTCTTCCTTTTCTTTAATATTTACCTTTTCATGTTTCTCTTGCTCTTTGTGTTTGGATATCAAACTTTCCACTGTGGGGTTCTGGTCTTTTCTTTACAAATACTTGGAAAGTTCTTGAATTTGGCTATAACATTTCTGGGTGTTGTCAGTTGGTGAATTAAGTACAGGAGGTGATCTGTGGATTCTATCAATCTCCAATTTTCCCTCTTGTTCTAGAATATCTGGGCAATTTTCTTGAATAATTTCCTGTAGTATTGTATCCAGGCTTTTTCTTTTGTCATGATCTTCTGGTAGAGCAATGATTCGTAAATTGTCTCTCCTTGAACAATTTTCTAAATCCTCTGTTTTGTGAATGAGATGCTTCATATTTTCCTCAATTTTTTCACTCTTTTGGTTTTGTTTCATAGTGTCCTGCTGCCTTGTGAGGTCACTTGATTCTACTTGTTGTATTCTGGTTCTTAAAAACTGGATTTCATCCCCGGATTTTTGGTCATCCTTCTCTTTCTGGTCTGATTTTCGATGGAGGTCATCTTTCATCCTCTTTACTTCATTTTTCATCTCCTTAGCCTCATTTTCTGGCTGATTAATTTTGACTTTCAAGACGATGTATCTTGCTGTTAAAGTTGTCTTCAGCCTCTCTTAATTGTGTTTTGAACTGTGTTTTGAGTTTATCCAATTTGCTGGGATTTCTGATTTATCATTTGCTGATCCCTCCCCCTCTGCTCCATTCACTATATAGAAGCTATCTATTGTAATTTCTTTCTTCTTTTTCTGTTCTTTGCTCATATCCTTCTTTGCTCCCCATATGTGTCTGTGCTCTTGCTCCTCTCATTTTTTTGGTTTTGTGGGTTTCTGTCAGTCTCCCCTATTGGAACGTTGAAAGAAGACCTCTCAGTGCAGTGTCTCGGGAAGGGTTGTTGGGGGTTTGAGCTTCCCTGTCCCCTGGATGCTTTTGATTGGATTAAAGTCCAGTAGTCAATGAGGAAGGGGTGCAGAGCCTGGGCTTCACTGAGTTCTGAAGAATTTTGATGGGATTAAGCTTAGCTTGGCTGGGCTGGGTGTGCTCTGAGGCCAACACGTTCTCTAAGGCTGGAGAAAATATGGAGGATTTCCACAGCTCTGGCCAGGCTGCCAGCTCTATGCTCCCTCTCTAGCTTCTTCCCTGCCATCTGTGTTCGATGCTCTGAGCTTGGCACAGCCCTGCCCACAAGGTACACCCTCCTGAACAGCTCCTTTGCCCATTCAGAAGTTCCCACTGCCACTTGAGTCTCAGCACTCTTGGTGGGCGGGGAGAGGGGTCCTGGGAAGTTCCTTCTGCCATCCCCTTAAACCCTAGTGTTCTCAGATTCTGGCTTTGGGGGGGGGTATACCTTTTGAATTGAGTCCAGCAGGAGGGTTCCTTGCCTCTGTATTGTTGTTAGGTTTGATTTTCAGTCCCCTAGGAGCATTCAGTTTGTGATCGGTAAGGAAGGGTATTCAGAGGTCTGAACTTCTGCTCCTTTTAGGCCACCATCCTGACTCTGCCTGCCCTCTTCTGTGTATAAACCCAGCAGTTCTGTGGCTGGATCAAAGGGCAAACATTCTTTTCGTACCCTTTGGGAAAGTGTTAAATGTTGGAGGGGATGTGGCAAAGTTGGGAAACTAATGCATTGCTGGTGTAGTTGTGAATTGATCGCACCATTCACTGGTGCTGGGTTTTTTTTTTTTTAATTTTATAGTATTTTATTTGATCATTTCCATGCATTTTTCATTAAAGACAAAGATCATTTTCTTTTCCTCCCTCCCACCCCCCCCCCCGTGGCCGACGTGTGATTCCACTGGTATCATATGTGTTCTTGACTTGAACCCATTGCCATGTTGTTCGTATTTGCATCAGAGTGTTCGCTCCGAGTCTTTCCTCTGTCATGTCCCCTCAGCCATTGTAGTCAGGCAGTTGCTTTTCCTTGGTGTTTCTATTCCCTCAGTTTGTCCTCTGCTTTTGGATAGTGTTTTTTTCTCCTTGATCCCTGCAGATTGTGCAGGGACATTACACCGCCACTAATGGAGAAGTCCATTACGTTCGATGATACCACAGTGTGTTTGTCTCTGTGTACAATGTTCTCCTGGTTCTGCTCCTCTCGCTCTGCATCACTTCCTGGAGGTTGTTCCAGTTCACATGGAAATCCTCCACTTTATTATTCCTTTGAGCACAGTAGTATTCCATCACCAACATATACCACAATTTGTTCAGCCATTCCCCAATTGATGGGCATCCCCTCATTTTCCAGTTTTTGGCCACCACAAAGAGCGCATGGTGCTGGGTTTTTACCCCAAAGTGATGATAAGGGAAAAAACTTGTACAAAAATATTTGTACCTGCACTCTTTGTAGTGCTAAAAAATTTGGAAAACTGAAAGTATTTAATGGTCTCAGTTTATATCACATTAGTACATAATCAAATCTTAAATCAAACCTTTTGTTCTTAGAGGTCTTTCCAATTGTATCAGAGACCTCCTCCCAGGTAGCCCAGACCAAGCCTAGAATTATCCTTTTATATCCATTGTAAAGTATCAGACTTTCCCTGACAATCCAGCTCTGAATTTCTCATTTCCTTGAGGTCATTGTAAAGCTAATCAGTCATCATTCCCTGTCTTGTATTCCCCAACAGCTATATAAGACCCTCAAGTTTTATTACTCTTTGGAAAATTTCTGGGTTGGGGAATATTTTCCAAGAGACACTGTTCCCAGAGTCTCAGAGCTTTGACTCTGTGTGGTATGAAGGTCTTGACTCTGGGTGGTGGAGGAATCTTGAGCAAGCTCTGGTCCTGATTAAAGACTTGGCCTTTCTAACTGCTTTAGTGTTTGTGTGTTTTCCAAAATTGACACCTGGAACCAAACCTCCATCTCATTTCCTAGTCTGCAGCTTGATACTCAGGTGCCCCCAGAGTTCTATTCTCTTATTTGAAAGTTAGTACAGTACCTGTTACATAGTAAGTACCCAATGAATAGCACAATTCTGTCTGTCTGTCTATGTATCTGTCTATCTATTTGTCTCTCTGTCTGCGGTTTATTCTTGTCTCTTTGTTCATCTCTCTGTCTGTCTGTCTGTCTTTTCTTTAGTCTGTCATTTTAAGTGAGTATTGTGTAATTAGAATTTTGAACCTCAGGATTTGCTTTCCCAGCATCCCACTTTTGTTTTGTTACATTCATCAGTTTTGGGGATAAAGTTTGTGTGTGACACACACCCTCTCTTCTCTTTTCCTGTGAACGTGGCTGGGAAAGCTGGCTGTACTTAGCCTTTTACTTTTGTCCTTTTATTCTTTCTGCTTCAAGTAATTATTATTACATCTTATAAAATCTAATTCTTGGAGTCATTGGATATTAATTTAAATTTACAGTATCAAGATTTTTCTGTATTTGTATAACGTGACACTCTGTGTGACCTTGGGCTAGTCACTACCCCCCCCCCCACCTCCTCCCACACCACTAGGACTTGAGGCAGTCTTTTTCTTTACAAGCAGCAAAAAGCTGAGTGGAGGCTCAGTGGGTCCCTTTCCCCAGCAGACCTCCCCTCTTGCTCCCTCCCCTAAAATTTTGGATGAGAGATAAAGGGTATACTCACCAGGACAGTACTTTTCTAGTAGTCACAGCTCTTCCAAGGAAACTATTGTCTTCTTCTGCCTCCACATTCTCCCCTGGCTGGCTCTGCTCTTACTTGAGCTTCAGAAATGTGGAATTAAATCCAGCTTTCTGTGAAGTCACTGACTCTGTTACCAAACATTCCCTTGTTGCTATGACAATTGGGCCCAAACAAACCTCACTCTCAGCCAGGTGAGGCTTATCACCCTTGACACTGTACTCTCCTAAGAGGAAGTTGGGTAACTGAGTGAATTTACCCCTCTCACTACCATCTCTCCTTGACCACAGAGAGAATCCAGTGTCCTCTTTGTCACCAGGGATCCCCTCATCCCTGGTTTATTGCTATTCTCTCACCTATGCCTCTGCTTCTCTTGCTTATTAAACCCTTGCAGACTCAGTTTCCTTATTTTTTCATTTGAAAGAGTTTAGTCAATTTAGAACATTATTCCTTGGTTATAATAATCACATTATTTCCCTCTCTCCCCTCCTCCCACTCTTCCCACAACCAACACACACTTTCACTGGGTATTACATGTGTCCTTGATCAGAACCCATTTTTCATGTTGTTTACACTAGGATGTTCATTTAGAGTCTACATCCCCAACCATATCCCTAAGACCCATGTATTCAAGCAGTTGTTTTTCTTTGGTATTTTTACTCCCACACTGTTTCCTCTGGGTGTGGATAGTGGTTTTTCTCATAAATTCCTCCTAGGTGTTCAGGATCACTGTATTCCCACTAATGGAGAAGTCCATTACCTTCGATTGTACCACAGTGTATCAGTCTCTGTGTAACTATGGGAGTGGAAACACCGAGGAAAAGCAACTGCCTGAATACAGTGGTTGAGGGGACATTACAGAGGAGAGACTCTAAATGAACACTCTAATCCAAATATTATCAACAAAGCAATGCATTTAAATCAAGAAAACATCTAATGCCCAGTGGATGTACGTGTCGGCTATGGGGGTTGGGGGGGAGGAAAAGAAAATGATCTATGTCTTTCACGAATAATGCTTGGAAATGATCAAATAAAATATATTTTTTAAAAAAAGAAAATGATTTTTGCATCCAATAAATAAAGTGTGAAATTGACCAAATAAAAATAATGTTTTTTTTTTAAATGTGATAACTTGGACTCCTCATTGCCTATTTTAATACCTTCAATTTCTTTTTCTTCTCTAATTGCTGCAGCTAAAGTTTCTAGTACAATGTTAAATAATAGAGGTGGTCTTATTGGGAAGGCTTCTAGTTTGTCCCCATTGCAGATGATGATGTTCCCTGGTACTGTGTATACTTGGCATTCCAACTTTTCTGTCATTCCTGGTCTTTACTCAATCTTTTTTGTTGCCTCCCTCCTCTTTCCTAGTACCAGGACAGAGATTCCTTGAATTAATAATAATGACAGAAGAATTCATTTTTCTGAGATGGAGAAAACCTTACCAAAGCTGTATAGGGAATGCCAATGCTGATTATTCTCATTTTTAAAACAAGGAAACTTGAGTCTGAAAGAGGTTAATAGGCAAGAAAGGCAGAGGCATAGATGAGAGAATAGCAATAAACCAGGGATGAAGGGAGCCCTGGTGACAAAAAGGACACGGGATTCTCTCTGTGGTCAAGGAGATGGCAGTGAGAGGGGTAAATTCACTCACTTACCCATGGTCCTCTTTGGAGAGTGCAGTGCCAAGGGTGACAAGCCTCACCTGGCTGAGATTGAGGTTTGTTTGGGCCCCATTGTCACAGCAACAAGGGAATGTTTGGTAACAAAGCCAGTGATCTCACAGAAGCTTGTCATAGCCCCACCTTCTTCAAGCTCAGGGAAGAGCAGAGCCATCCAGGAGAGAACTTGGAGGAAGAGGAAGACAATAGTTTCCTTGTAAGAGCTGTGATTACTAGAAAAGTACTGTCCTGGTGAGTGTACTCCTTAGCACTCATCCAAAAATTTGGGGGAGTGAGCAAGAGGGGAGGCCTGATGGGGAAAGGGACTCCCTGAGCCTCCACTCAGCTTTTTGCTGGTTGTAAAGAAAAAGACTGCCACCAGGCCCTAGTGGTGCAGGAGGAGGTGGGGGGGAGGGGTAGTGACTAGCCCAAGGTCACACAGAGTGTCACATTATTCAAATACAGGAAAATTTTAAATTGAAATTGAAATGTAAATTTAAATTAATATCCAATGACTCCAAGTCATTATTATATATTTTATAAGATTTATTAGTAATCACTTGAAGCAGAAGGAATAAAAGGAAAAAAGTAAAAGGCTAATAATAGCCAGCTTTCCCAGCCATGTTCACAGGAAAAGAGAGAGAGGGTGTTTGTCACACACAAACTTTATCCCCAAAACAGATGGACATAACATGAAAACAAAAGTGGGTTGCTGGGAGAGAGAATCCTGGGGATCAAAATTCTAATTGCACAATACTCACTTAAAATGACAGACTAAACAAAAGGCAGATGGACAGAGAGACAGACAGAGAGATGAACAAAGATACAGACAGATGAATAGACAACATACAGAGAGACAAATAGACAGATAGATAGACAGACAGAATTGTGCTATTTATTGGGTACTTATTCTGTAACAGGTACTGTGCTAAGTGTTTAAGTATCCAAAGAAGAGGAAACAACCCTTGCCCTTAGTAAGTAGATAAGAGAATAGAGCTCTGGGGGCACCTGAGTATCCAGCTGCAGACTAGGAAACGAGATGGAGGTTTGGTTCCTGGTGTCAGTTTTGGAAAACACACAAACACTAAAGCAGTTAGAAAGGCCAAGTATTTAATCAGGACCAGAGCTTGCTCAAGATTCCTCCACCACCCAGAGTCAAGACCTTCATACCACACAGAGTCAAAGCTCTGAGACTCTGGGAACAGTGTCTCTTGGAAAACATCCCCCACCCTAGAAATTTTCCAAAGAGTAACTAAACTTGGGGGTCTTATATACCTTTTGGGGAATAAAGGACAGGGAAGGATGACTGATTAGCTTTACAATGGCCTCAAGGAATTGAGGAATCCAGGGCTGACTTGTCAGGGAAAGTAAGATACTTTACAATGGATGTAAAAGGATAATTCTAGGCTTGGTCTGGGCTACCTGGGAAGAGGTCTCTGATACAATTAGAAAGACCTCTAAGAACAAAATGTTTCATTTAAGATTTGATTATGTACTAATCTGATATAAACTGGGACCATTAAATACTTTCAGTTTTCCAAAATTTTTAGCACTACAAAGAGTGCAGTTATAAATATTTTTGTACAAGTCTTTTCCCTTATTATCACTTTGGGGTAAAAACCCAGCACCAGTGAGATCAAATCACAACTACACCAGCAATGCATTAGTTTCCCAACTTTGCCACATCCCCTCCAACATTTAACACCTTCCCAAAGGGTACGAAAAGAATGTCTGCCCTTTGATCCAGCCATAGAACTGCTGGGTTTATATGCATATGCTAAGGACTTTCTTTGTTTTAGGTAGCTTCCCCTATTGTATTAGGCACAAGTTCAATGGTAAATGAGTCCTTATTGCCAATGAATAAATACTCAGGGGAATGAAATGTGTACCCAAACTAATTTAAGGAGACAACTCAGTCAAATCACGAAAATTATTTTAACAAATTTTTATCTACAGGCTTTACATTAGCTGACTCAGTTGCAACATTTTTTTCATACTAGGTAATAGTTAATAGAAGTAAAAAGCCTAAGCTATGTAAGCATGGCTATGGTTGTTAAGTAGTTGAAGGTGAATGAAAACAGTTGCAAAATCCCTAGCATCTCAGCCTCCCCAAAGGCGGGGGTGTGAGAGGTTTTAAAATTAAGGAAAACTAGAAGCATTTGTAATCGTGAGAACTTTTGGAGTTCTTTCCAATATTGAAACTTAAGTTTGACTTTAAAAGTTGTTTTGAAGCTGAAATTGCCATGAAAGTCATTCTAATGTGGTTTTGGATTTTTGGCTGATAGCATATTACTTGGTGGTAGACAAATATTAATTTTTGGCCACAAACAGGAGGTAGGGCCACTCCCAGATTTACAAAGTCCTGAGTAACCTGAGATGTGGATTCTGTTTCTGTTTTTATACTTCTGTAGTTTGTAGGATTTTATATTTAGGTAAAGTGAGGCAGTCTTTCTGATTAAGCATGTAAATGACCTAATTTTGTAATTTGTGTGGAAAAGACATTGCTAGAAGAAAGAGATGGGGTGGCAGATTTAAGGTTAGCAGCGTGGATAGTCTTTGTAGTGAGTAAGCAAATAGGTCAAGTCCTGTTAAAGAACATGTTAACGGATTTCTCTTAGTTTTCTCTCTCTCTCTCTCTCTCTCTCTTGCAGCAGCAGGGAAGCTGGCTGATACCAAAGGAGGACAGAAGTCTGGGAGAGGAGGCTGAAGGCATCATCAGGAGCCACCAGATGTGAAAGACTTAAGACTTTGGGAAATGGGGTCCTGTTTAATTGTTAGTTACTCTCTTGGCCAAAGGCAGATGGCCTGCCTTTCTGGCTCAAATGTCAATGCGCCGGAGGCATTGAGGAATGCCCCCAAATGCCAGTTCCCCAAACCTGTATCCCTGAGCTTTCCCACCATTAGGGATAACCATTTGTCCATTTGGTTGGTCAGCGATGTTCGGTTTTGACCAAAAGGGGGGGGTGTCAACATGGAAATTAGGAATCCCAAACTTGTGGCCTAGTGGGATCTGATGGACCCCATTTTTAGATTTAGCTCATAGATTGGAGACCCCAAAAGCTTGTCCTTGTTCCCTGTTCCCATGGAATCGACCCTGAAGGGAAATGATGACCCTGGTTGGGTGAGATAAGCATATGCTAAGGACAGTCTTTATTTTAGGTAGAGTCCCCTATTGTGTTAGAACCTCTCTCAGGAAGGTCAGACCTGGGCATGAACCATCCTATAGTAACTTTGTAAGCAGCCCCTTCTCTTGCACCTGTAAACCTTAAAATTTCTTAGACTTATAAATGTTGGAAATTTCACCATTGGGAAATTTCATACTTGAAAAATTTCCTACTGATAGTCTATTGGAATGTGAACCCTCCTTGGCATGGGAGGGTCTTTCTCCTCCCTACTTAAGATTACTTTAGGACAGAAACCTTTTGCTGAACAATGGAAAGGGCTTTGACCTATACTTAAGCATAGAACAGGAAGTTCTTTGAGTCATGATTGATTTTAGAATTGATACAATAGAGATACTTGGAATGACAGAACCAGGTCTTGAAACTTCCAATCTCCAACCTGCTCAGGGTAACAGGATTTAGGAAGGGCTGCAGCAGAGGATCAAGATTTATTTATTTGAGAATATGACCTTCAACAGACATGTGGAAAGCCACAGACCTCTGGGTGGTCCTGGGTTAAGCTAGAGCCACCATTGGCACAGGGAAGCCATGGACAGTGATTGGTAGATGTGAGAACTGAGGGGAGGGAACTTGGATGGTTTCCTTAAAGATAGAGGGGTCTGAGGACTGAGGGGTGGTTGGAGAGGTTTTGCTCTGAGAGGTTGTGCTCTGAGAAGCTTGCTCTGAAGGAAGCTGGAGGCCCCTGAGACTGTTTCTCCATTTTGGTCACGTGAGTGATAGGGACTGATCTCTTTTTCTTGCCTCAGCTATCGAAGGGCTTGGGCCTTTTGGCCCAGCCTAAACAGAGGGGGTATTTAAGCCCTATTCCCTTCTCTCCCTTTTCTCTCTCTCTCTCTAATACCTTTCTTCCCCCTGTTTGTAATTAAACCGCATAAAATGTTGACTGCTGACTTGAGTTTTCATGAAGGAATTACATATTTGAATTCCTTGGCGACCTTAAATTAATATATATCAGTCTTTTAAGTGATTTCCTTGTCACACACCCTAGCTTCTAGCTATGATTGTATCTTGTCAGTGTAGTTTGAACACTCCCATTTTCCTTGTAGCCATAGTGATGTCAATCATCTTTCCCTGCCCCTGGATTTCCCAAAGGGTCTAGAGGTTCCCCAAGTTCTTTTGTTCCCCGGAGTCCATCCTGAGTCAGTGGCACTCCCAGGGGCTAGTGACCAGGACGTCTTGACTCTGTGCAGTCATGGGAAGCAGCTCTCTTGTCTTATTAGTAGGGCAAACCCCTTTTCCCTTGATTAAAGAGTGATTTTGACTATTTTATAGTTCTGAGTTTTTTCTAGTTGACACCATCAAGTCTCTCACAGACTTCCTCTAAATGTCTCACATAGATTCCTTCTGTCAATTTCAATCTCCAGGTTTTCTACCTTTTTCTTAAAGGTATAGCAACTATCCAAAGTATTTTGTTCTAATTTTTGGATAGAATTCAGATAGAATTATTTTGTTATTATATCCAATTCTTTGCAGAACAAATAAAAGCACTGCCTATTGCAACTGACTTAAGGAGTCTCTGAAATGTGATTTTAATGTCTTCTGCTACAACTTTATATTTTGAAAGGTTTTCATCCTAAATGTTTTAGACATTGAGTATTTAGTGGCTTAATGAATTAAATGATTCTTTTATTCATTTTTATTAAATATTTATCTTATCATAATTATCTTGTTTTTATTAAATATTTTTCTTTTCAGTGAACAGATCATGAGGAAATTGTGGGTAAGCAACATCTACTTTTGTAATGCTATTCCATTTCCGTTAGAATTTGTTGAATTCTGAAGGAAATGTAGGATTTGTGTTTGTAGTCTGGGATTTATTGCCCCTTGGTGAATAAAGGATGGTAATCTTCTGCTGTATAATTCCAGTTACAAGCTTATATAAGTAAGTATCCAGTGGATACTGAGTGACTGTAATCTACAGTGATAGATTGCGCATGCTTTGTTTTTTTTTTTTACCACTTTATTCCAAAATCCAAACTGATCAGTAAATCTCATGTCCTTAAGGAAAATCTTTTCATTAACCTAATCTGGAATTTCAAGGAAAAGTCCTTTCACATCTCTAAATAAATCTATATCACTCAGCATTTGTTTGATGCTTCTTTTCTGACATATTATTTGAATGCATGAAGATGTTATATATGGAAGACCTTTTTTTACTATGTTTGTGGATCTTGGTAGTTTCAGAGTGTGAACCTTAAAAGTTCTCAGACCCTACTTCATAAGGTTAGGATTGTGAACCTTGAAAATTCCCCATTGGGACCATTCCCCATTGGGACCAATTCTCCATTTGGGCAGTGAAGCTACTTAGATCAGGAATGTGAGACCTCTACTGCACCCCTACTTAAGTCTGCCCTAGGGGGAGATAAAGTTGTAAACTCCTTGCTGAGCAATGAAAGATGCTTAAACCCATACTTAGAGTAGGACAAATGTTCTTAAGCTATGACTATTTTGGGTTCATTGAATAATTGGGACAAAAGGGTGCTAAGTACCTATAAAGGTCAGACAACTTGTGAACTTACAAGGAGCAAAGAGGTGAAAACTTACTCAGAGATTCTAGTCTACTCAGGTGTGAATTACTCAAAAAGATTAGTCTACTCAGGTGTGAACTAAGAATGGTCTGTCCTTTGAAAAATGTCTACTGTGATTGGTAGATATAAGGACTTAGGGGAGGTGACATAGGAGAAAATGCCCTTTAAATAGGAGCTCAGATTCATTCAGATGGTGCATTCATATTGAGGATTGAGCTGGTGGAGGCAGCTGAGATGATGCTGGCCTGGTGTGACTAGAATCCTTGCTTGGACAGATCTTGTGGTGAATGATTAAGGACTGACTGATCTTCCTCTTAAGGGCTTAGGCCTGGGTTGGCCAGGGCTGGCCTGGGCTGGCCTATCCTTTTCTCATTATTCCCCTTTTTCTCTCTTTCTCTCCTTTTCTTTAACTCCTCATTTGTATTAATTAAAATCTCTATAAAACCCAGCTGATTTTGGTATATTTAAATAATTGGGCATATTTCCCGGGCGACCACCTTATATTTGATTTAAAAACAAAACACTGTAGTGAAAACATATTTCCTGTGGTCACAATTTACTCATACACTCTTATATCTACTACAATTTAAGTCTTCCACTATTTAATCACTACAGTTTATGGCCTCAAGTATTTTGATTATTACAAGAGGCCCTGTCTGGAAGTAAGCCATTTTTTGGGTTCCATTTGACAAATCTAGTAGCCCATACTCAACTCATTGCCAACCTTTAATATTGCTATTTGTTTTAAAAGGTTTTTTTCAACTTCTAATCTGTGTTCATTTATTTTTTATTATGCATACTAAGAACCTCTTTCACTCTTTTTTCTGCCATTGGCAAGAAGTGCTTACCACTATAACACTGTATGGGTTTTTATTTAGATACATACTAGATCCATTTTGGTACATTTTATAATGCTGAAGTTTTTTTTTAAACCCTTACCTTCCACTTTAGAATTAATACTATGTATTGCTTCCAAGGCAGAAGAGTGGTAAGGGCTAGGTAAGGACTAGGTAAGGGGGGGAGGGTAAGAGACTTGCCCAGGGTCATACAGCTAGGAAGTGTCTGAGGCTAGATTTGAACCTAGGACCTCTGGTCTCTGGGCCTGGTTCTCTACCCACTGGCACACCCAGCTACACCGCCACTCCCTTTTTAAAACATATTAAGTCTGCTATCACATTGTTAATTGCTATCACATTGTTAATTGTTCTTAATTGCTCTAAATATGTCCTTCTTAATCTTTGACTTCAGGAAAATGGTCCATTTCTTAAGTAGCCTGACTTTTTTTCCTTGGTGTCCTTAGGTTCACGAGTGTCGCCTGGAGAAGATCACCTTTTTTGCCAGTTTATTTCAACCTATTCTATTCTTCCTTAATGTACCTCAAGAATTTTACACTCATTGAATCCAAATGACATTTTGATATTGTTAGAAACAATTTCCATGAGATAAGTAAAGTGACTATTCTTTCCAGTGGAACCACATAACTTGAGAGCTCATCTCTGTTTAGGAAATAATATGTTTTGGTTTGATTACCTCCTTTACTGGAAAGTCCAACTTGATTCTCTTTAGGAGTGATAATAATGTGTTTAGTGCTAGAGCAGACTTACATTAAATTGTCTTTCTGGAAGATTCCTCTTTTAGTATAAATTGTTGTTGATGTTTATTGTGTTGGTTGTATGTATTGGAGAACATCTACAACCATGTAGATATCAAGTACCACAGTGCCATTACTATGCTTGTGTGGAGTGTATATTTGCCTGAGGCAGCCCAGCGGGGGAGTGAGTGGGACACCTGACCAGAAGACATGAGTTTTCATAGAAATTTAAGCAAAGTCCAGATTCCTGTGTTTTAAGCAGTTGGGTTTGTGTGTATGTGTGGGGAGGTCCCTGCTGAATCACTTTCTTGCTGGATTTTGTTCTGCTCTTGGATTCTTTCTGTCAGGAATTCTGGAAAGAATTTGTTCTGATCCTGGGTAAAGAGGTGGAGGGTGGAGTGGGGACCATCTTGCCGAGGATCATGCCAACAGTTTCTTCTAGGAGAAAACCTTCAGGTATAAATCTGGTTTCCTGGTCTACATGCCTCTAAGTTGGGGGAAAAGAAGCTCTGGTAGACGAGGGAGAGTAAGAACAAGTTTCTGTGGGGTTTGGGAAAGGTGAAGGTCGACAGCCCTGACTTCTAATATTTTCAGAATTGAGAGTGAAATCATGTTTGGCTTGTAGTTTATACCAGATATCTCCCTCAGGAAATGGGACTTCTCCCGCTACCTATCAATAACCCTTCCTGACACAAACTCCATGGCAATATCAACCCATGATGGCGTGTCTAAAGAAGAGACTCAAATATTCACCTTTGATTTTCATGAGGTTGAGGATGTTGATTTTTTATTTTTTTTGTTATTCTCACCTTTTCACCCACAAGCTACACTACTCAGAGAAATTTTGAAGTCACTGGTAGGGAAGGAATGAGGAGGTTTTCCCTTTTCCCCAAACCAAGCCTTTCGTCTGCTCTTTCAATTTTCTCCATTCTATTTTTCCCTGCCTCCTCAACCAATGCATTTGTCTTTCTCATGTCTTAATTTATTTTTTATATCATCCCTTTCTATTTCACTTACACCCTTACATTCTGCCTGTGTAAACTCCTTCTACCTGCCCTAGTAACGATAATGATCTTAAGAGTTATGAAAACCATCTTCCTGCAGAGGTATGTGCACAGTTTAACCTCATGGAATGGCTTTTGAGATCTCTAGTTTACCCTTTTCCCCCTCTTTTCAGTTTTGTATTTGAGCCCACTTTTCCATTCAGCTCTGCTCTTTTCATCAGGAAGCATTGAAAGTCCTCTATTTCATTGAATACCCATTTTTCCTGATAAAGTATTATGCTCAGTTTTGCTTAATGACTCTTGGTTGAAAGTCTAGTTCTTTTGTCCCATGGAATATCATATTCTAGGCCCTCTGATCCTTTAATATAGAAGATGCTAAATCTTGTGTTATCTTGACTATGTCTCCATGATATTTAAATGATTTCTTTTTGGCTGTTGGAAATATTTTCTCATTGACCTGATGATTTTGGAATTTGGATATAATATTCACTGCGAGTTAAGCTTTTGGAATCTCTTTCAAGAGGTGATTGGCGTACTTTTAAAATGTTTATCTGACCTTGTGGTTCTGGAATATTAAACTAGGTTTCCATTATCATTTCTTTTTCTTTCATTTTCTTTTTTAAATCATCCTGTTCATCATTCCTTAGAGTACAATAGTATTACATCACCATCATATACCACAGTACATGGACATCCCTTTAATTTCTATTTCTTTGTGACTACAAAAACAGCAGCTATAATATTTTATATTATATAATATAACATATTATATAATAATAATATATATAATAATAAATATTTTTTGTGCAAGGAAAGCTCCCCCCCCCCCACTTTATCTCTTCAGGATACAGATACATTGGTGATATTATTGTATCAAAAGGTATGCATTATTTCCCTTTCAGCATAATTCAAAATTGCCCTCCAGAATGATGGCTAAGTTCCGATTCCACCCTAATGCATGTGTTACAATTTTGCCACATCCCCTCCAAAATTTATCATTTTCCTTAACTATCATATTGATCAATCTGATAGGCATGAGGTGGTACCTCAGAATTGTTTTACCTTGCATTTCTTTAATCAAGAGGAATTTAGAACATTTTAATATGTTTTTATAACCTTCCCTTCTGTCTCAGAATCAATATTTTTTTATTGGTTCCAATGCAGAAGAACGGTAAGAGCTGGGTAATAGGGGATAAGTGACTTGCTCAGGGTAACATAGGTAGGAAGTGTCTGAGGCCAGATTTGAGCCTGGTTCTTTAGGGATGGCACTTATATTGGAAATTAGAGTGAAAATAAATAAAATGCAGATGATAATATTCATTTATATTGTATTCTGCAACTTTATTAAAGCTATTATTTTCTGTTTTTGCTCTATCATTGTTTAATTATGAAAAGAATTAAGTAGGAACTCCTTTTCTGTGTATTTTCCCAAATCATTTATACAATTTTGGAATTAATTGCTCTTGAAATCTTTAGTAGTATCCACTTATGAATCCATCTAGCCCAAGGAATTTTTTTCTTACAGGTTCCTTGATGGCTTATTCAATTTCTTGTTCTGAGATGGGAGCATTTAAGTATTCTAGTTTCTCTTTTGTTAATCTGAGCAATTTATATTTTTGTGAGTATTCATCCATTTCACAGAGATTGTTAGATTTATTTTCATATATTTGGGCAAAATATCTCCTAAAGTTTTATTTAATATCCTCTTCATTGGTGGTGATTTAACGCTTTTCATTTTTTATACTGATTATTGGATTTTTTTGTATGAATGTATTTGCTTACTTTGTGCCTTTCTCATTCGATTGTGAGCTTGTGGTGTGCAAGAGATGATCATTTTCCTCTTTTCTATCCCCAGAATTTAGCACAGAGCCTGGCACACAGCTTCTGTGTCTTAAATAATTTCTGATGAGTTAATATATTCTTGCATAGTTTTTTAATTCCTGGCTCCTTAGTTTGGCTTTTGTTGATATTTAGTATACAATTATACATGTACATCCTCTCCTAGACAGAAACTCGGTAACTTTTTTTCCCTTCTACCTATAGCAACCAGAGGCATTAATGGGTGCTCATGAAAAATTTTTGACCAAATATTTAATTGGATTGAGCAGTTTCATTTAACTGTTTTCATTTTTATTTGTATTTATAGCTGTATCTCTAGCTCTCAGAACAGGCTCAGGAAAGTAGTCATTTAGATTGTTTATTTTAAAAAAAAACTTTTTAATTGTAAATTAAGGTTTTGGTTTTTGACTGATTGACTTAAATAACCTGGTCTTTGGTTCCATCTGGTGTCCCTCCAGGATACTGCAATTCAAAAAAAAAAAAAAATTAGGGTTTTTGCCCTCTTGTGGCCATCTCAGATACTGCAATTTTAGTCTGCCATCCTGTGTCCAAACGGCAGCATTACATTTCCACCCATTCTAAAACCAATTTTACTGGATTTTAGAACATGCAACAGTTGTTCTGATGAATCTGGCTTCTTGGCTTACACCGCTCCAAACAGCAAAACACTGTCAAAATGGGCATAATGTAGCCAAATGTAATTCTGAATTTAGGAAATGAAGTAGGAGGTTTAAGATTGAATTTAAATGTTAAGGCTAAATTACTAACACTGAAATAAGCCTGTCACATGAGATAACCTATAAATATGAATATCAATTAAGATAAATACGGTAGTGGTGAAGCCATCATTAAGCAGGTTTCATCCTACAGCATAACTTGCCCCTGCATATATTATTGATTCTTTCTACTCACAAAAGAAAAATGAGGAGATGACAAATGTAAGAGAATGGGTGTGTTTAAGGTGGAGGTAAATGAATGAAGCAAACATCCATGTGTGCTCAAGAGAATGGAATGGTGAAGACTGCTCACAGCGGCTCCTACAAGCAATATCAAATATTATGATGTAGATACAGCACTGAATCAGGGCAGGCAACCAAAATAAACCAGAGAAAAAGAACAAAGTAAAAATCCCCAATTAAACACTAATTAGTAAATCCTAACCCTCAAAGCAGAAATTAATAAAATTGAAAGTAAAAGAACTACTGAATTAATAAAGAAGAGGAGCTGGTTCAATGAAAAAATACAGTATTGGTAAGTTTGAGTTTTTTAAAAAGGAAGAGAATCAAATGAATACTATCAAAAATTAAAAGGGCAATTTCACCTCTAATGAAGAGGAAATTAAAGCAATTGTCAGGAACCATTTTGCCCAATTATATGCATATAAATCTGATAATCTAGGGAAAATGGATGAAGATTTACAAAGATATAAATTGCTTGATTAAGAAAGAGGAAATGCAACACTTAAATAATCCCATCTCAGAAAAAGAAATTGAGCAAGGTATCAATGAACTCCCCAAGAAAAAAATGACAAAACCAGAAGGATTCACAAGTGAATTCTATCAACCATTTATAATTAATCCTAATACTCTAAAAAAAATTGGTAAAATAAGGAAAGAAGGAATCCCACCAAGTTTTTATGAAAGAAATATGGTGCAGATACTTAAATCAAGAAGACCAAAAACAGAAAGAAAATTACAGATAAATTTCCTTAAATGAACATTGATGCAAAAATCTTAAACTGGCAAAGAAATTACAGGAATATATCACAAGGATTATTCACAAGTGGGTATTTATAATAAGAATGCAAAGCTAATTTATTATTAGGCAATCTATCAGCAAAATTTACCATATGAATTATTAAACCAACATAAATTGTATGTTTATCTCAATAGATGCCGAGAAAGCCTTTGACAAAATAAAACACTCATTCCTGTTGAAAACACTAGAAAGTGTATTCCTTTTTGTCCCTATTTATTTTTCTCCATATATCTGTTAACTCTAATTTTTCTAATATTTCATTCACAGCTGTAACCTCTCTCTTATTAATTTTTTGTTTTGATTTATCTAAATTTGATAGTGGTTGGATCAGGTCTCCCACTAATATAGTTGTACTAACTATTTTCTCCTTCAATTCTCCTAGTTTCTCCATTAGAAATTTGGGTGCTATACCATTTGGTGCATACATGTTGATTAGTCATTGTCTATACTCCCTTTTATCAGAATGTATTTACCTTCCCTATCCCTTTTGATCTGGTCAATTTTTGCTTTGGCTTTGTCAGAGATCATGCTTGCAACTCCTGCCTTCCTTCTATCAGTTGAGGCTCAATACATCTTACTCCATCCTTTAATTCTGACCTTGTGAGTATCTATCCGCCTTATGTGTGTTTCTTAGGTTTTGGATTCTAATCCAGTCTGCTATTTTTCTACATTTCATGGGTGAGTTCATCCCATTCATGTTCAGGTTATGATTGTCACTTGTGACTTCCCTGGCATTTTGATCTCCTCCCCTAATTCTGACCTTTCTTCTTTTGCTATAACCTTTTAAACTGGTAGATTACTTTAAATCAGTCCCCATAATCCCCTCTCTTGATATGCTTCCCTTTTTAGTCCCTCCCTTTTTGTTCCCTTCTACCAAAAACAAAGAAAGTCCTTAGCATATGCATATAAACCCAGCAGTTCTATGGCTGGATCAAAGGGCAGACATTCTTTTCCTACCCTTTGGGAAAGTGTTAAATGTTGGAGGGGATGTGGCAAAGTTGGGAAACTAATGCATTGCTGGTGTAGTTGTGAATTGATCTCACCATTCACTGGTGCTGGGTTTTTACCCCAAAGTGATAATAAGGGAAAAGACTTGTATAAAAATATTTATAACTGCACTCTTTGTAGTGCTAAAAAATTTGGAAAACTGAAAGTATTTAATTGTCCCAGTTTATGTCAGATTAGTACATAATCAAATCTTAAATCAAACCTTTTTTTCTTAGAGGTCTTTCCAATTGTATCAGAGACCTCCTCCCAGGTAGCCCAGACCAAGCCTAGAATTATCCTTTTATATCCATTGTAAAGTATCAGACTTTCCCTGACAATCCAGCCCTGGATTCCTCAATTCCTTGAGGCCATTGTAAAGCTAATCAGTCATCCTTCCCTGTCCTTTATTCCCAAAAAGATATATAAGACCCCCAAGTTTAGTTACTCTTTGGAAAATTTCTAGGGTGGGGGATGTTTTCCAAGAGACACTGTTCCCAGAGTCTCAGAGCTTTGACTCTGTGTGGTATGAAGGTCTTGACTCTGGGTGGTGGAGGAATCTTGAGCAAGCTCTGGTCCTGATTAAAGACTTGGCCTTTCTAACTGCTTTAGTGTTTGTGTGTTTTCCAAAACTGACACCAGGAACCAAACCTCCATCTCGTTTCCTAGTCTGCAGCTTGAAACTCAGGTGCCCCCAGAGCTCTATTCTCTTATCTGCTTACTAAGGGCAAGCGTTGTTTCCTCTTTTTTGGATACTTAAACACTTAGCACAGTACCTGTTACATAATAATTACCCAATAAATAGCACAATTCTGTCTATCTATCTGTCTATTTGTCTCTCTGTATGTTGTCTATTCATCTGTGTGTATCTTTGTTCATCTCTCTGTCTATCTCTCTGTCCATCTGCCTTTTGTTTAGTCTGTCATTTTAAGTGAGTATTGTGCAATTAGAATTTTGAACCCCAGTATTCTCTCTCCCAGCATCCCACTTTTGTTTTCATGTTATATCCATCTGTTTTGGGAATAATGTTTGTGTGTGACACACACCCTCTCTCTCTTTTCCTGTGAACATGGCTGGGAAAGCTGGCTATTATTAGCCTTTTACTTTTGTCCTTTTATTCCTTCTGCTTCAAGTGATTACTAATAAATCTTATAAAATATATAATAATGACTTGGAGTCATTGGATATTAATTTAAATTTACATTTCAATTTCAATTTAAAATTTTCCTGTATTTGAATAATGTGACACTCTGTGTGACCTTGGGCTAGTCACTACCCCTCCCCCCACCTCCTCCCACACCACTAGGGCTTGGTGATAGTCTTTTTCTTTACAAGCAGCAAAAAGCTGAGTGGAGGCTCAGTGGGTCCCTTTCCCCAGCAGGCCTCCCCACTTGCTCACTCCCCCAAATTTTTGGATGAGTGCTAAGGAGTACACTTACCAGGACAGTACTTTTCTAGTACTCACAGCTCTTCCAAGGAAACTATTGTCTTCCTCTTCCTCCAAGTTCTCTCCTGGATGGCTCTGCTCTTCCCTGAGCTTGAAGAAGGTGTGGCTATGACCAGCTTCTGTGAGATCACTGGCTTTGTTACCAAACATTCTTTTGTTGCTGTGACAATGTGGCCAAAACAAACCTCAGTCTCAGCCAGGTGAGGCTTGTCACCCTTGGCACTGCACTCTCCAAAGAGGACCATGGGTAAGTGAGTGAATTTACCCCTCTCACTGCCATCTCCTTGACCACAGAGAGAATCCCGTGTCCTTTTTGTCACCAGGGCTCCCTTCATCCCTGGTTTATTGCTATTCTCTCATCTATGCCTCTGCCTTTCTTGCCTATTAACCTCTTTCAGACTCAAGTTTCCTTGTTTTAAAAATGAGAATAATCAGCATTGGCATTCCCTATACAGCTTTGGTAAGGTTTTCTCCATCTCAGAAAAATGAATTCTTCTGTCATTATTATTAATTCAAGGAATCTCTGTCCTGGTCCTAGGAAAGAGGAGGGAGGCAACATAAAAGACTGAGTAAAGACCAGGAATGACAGAAAAGTGGGTATGCCAAGTATACTCAGTACCAGGAAACCTCATCATCTGCAATGGGGACAAACTAGAAGCCTTCCCAATAAGACCACCTCTATTATTTAACATTGTACTAGAAACTTTAGCTGCAGTAATTAGAGAAGAAAAAGAAATTGAAGGTATTAAAATAGGCAATGAGGAGACCAAGTTATCACTCTTTTAAAAAAAAACATTATTTTTATTTGGTCAATTTCACACTTTATTTCTTGGATGCAAAAATCATTTTCTTTTCCTCCCTCCAAGGTGCGATTCCACTTGGTATCACGTGTGCCCTTGATCCAAACCCATTTGTATGTTGTTGGTATTTGCACTAGAATGTTCATTTAAAGTCTACATCCCCAATCATATCCCCTCGGCCCCTGTAGTCCGGCAGTTGCCTTTCCTTGGTGTTTTTACTCCCACAGTTTGTCCTCTGCTTGTGGATAGTGTTTTTTCTCCTAGATCCCTGCAGATTGTTCAGGGACATTGCACTGCCACTAATGGAGAAGTCCATTACGTTCAATTGTGCCACAGTGTATCAGTCTCTGTGTACATTGTTCTCCTGGTTCTGCTCATTTCGCTCTGCATTACTTCATGGTGGTTGTTCCAGTCCCCATGGAAATCCTCCAGTTTTTTATTCCTTTGTGTAACCTGCTAGTGGCAGTTACAAAAAGAAATTTTTCCTTTGTGGTTTGGGACTCAAGATGGAGCAAGGAGTCTGAGAATATGGGTGAAGAATGAGAGACACAGACAAGTCAGTATTACTGAATAGGGAAGGCATGATCCCCTATGACATTCTCCTTGGTTGGAAAATATGAGAAGCTTACAGACACGTGGAAGCCAGAATTCCGAGGTAGGAAGCATGTGGCCAAAAGGCTTTAGGAAAGATAAAGGAGATGGGTAGTAGTGAAAACTTCAAGATTGCAGGACCAGAAGAGAGAGTCATGGGGCTGCCTTCCGAATTTATTGCAGCATGGCTTGGGAGATACTCAAGGAATATGTAACAAAGCATAGATAATTCAGATTGGATGGGAAGGTAATGATGACACCTTTGGGGCGTTTTGGGCATGTTGACTTCAACCCTTTTCATATTCCTTTTACAAAGGAATTTGACTCCACACCAAATGTTAATGAGTGTAAACCTCAAAATTTCTTAGACTTATAAATGTTGGAAATTTCACTATTGGGAAATTTCATACTTGAAAAATTTCCTATTGATAGTGGGTCTTGACTATTGGAATGTGAACCCCATTGGCATGGGAGGTTCCTTCTCCTACCTTCTTAAGATTACTTTAGGACAGAAACCTTTTGCTGAACAATGGAAAGGACTTTGACCTATGCTTAAGCATAGAACAGGAATTTCTTTGAGTCATGATTGATTTTAGAATTGATACAATGGAGATACTTCGAATCAATCTCCACCCTATTCAGTCCTAACAGGATTGAGGAAGGGCTGCAGCATAGATCAAAATTTAATTATTCCAATCTCTACCCTACTCAGGTTAACAGGATTTAGAAAGGGCTGTAGCAAAGGATCAAAGATTTAATCATTTGAAAATATGACCTTCAACAGACATGTGCAAAAGCCAGAGACCTCTGGGCAGTCCTGGGTTAAGCTAGAGCCTCCATTGGCACAGGGAAATTGATGGACAGGTGATTGGTAGATGTGAGGACTGAGGGGAGGGAACTTGGATGGTTTCCTTAAGGATAGGGGGGTCTGAAGCCTCGAGGTGGGGGGTTGAGAAATTGGTCGGTGTGGTTGGTGTGTGCTCTGAGAAGCTTGCGCTGAAGGAAGCTGAAGGTGGGGGCCCCGGAGACTGTTTCTCCATTTTTGGTCACGTGAGTAATAGGGACTGATCTCCTTTCATTGCCCCAGCTATCTAAGGGCTTGGGCCTTTTGGCCCAGCCTAAACAGAAGGGGTATTTAAGCCCTATTCCCTTCTCTCCCCTTTCTCTCTCCCTCTATCTCTCTATCTCTAATTCCTTTCTTCCTCCTGTTTGTAATTAAAACTCCATAAACGGTTGATGGCTGACTTGAGTTTTCCTTAAGGAATTACATAGCTGAATTCCTTGGCGACCTTAAATTAATATATATCAGTCTTTTAAAAGTGATTTCCTTGTAACATTTGGCTGACCACACGGGAGTCTAAAGAATCCTCTCAATAAACTTTTGAAATTCCTTGCCTTTTTACTATACCGTCTCACACTTAGTCCCTTCTTTTAACAAAAAACTTGGCTTAAAGACACAGCTGCTAGAACACGTAAGTATAAAAAACTTTTTCTCTCTTATCCTTTCTCCTTAAGTTAAATTGGAATCAGCAGTTTTTCTTTTTCTTCCCTTTAATCTTAAGGGACAGCTGGGTAGCTCAGCGGATTGAGAGCCAGGCCTAGAGACAGAAGGTCCTGGGTTCAAATCGGACCTCAGATACTTCCCAGCTGTGTGACTCTGATAGACAGAAAAAAGCTGTTTTAAATCTCAGCAACAGGACTCTAAAGTCCTGGCTGGAAGAGCTGTTTCTAAATATCCTTTCCCTTAAGGAACAACTTCCTGGATTAGAAAAAAAAAACCCTGTGGAAAGTTTGTTGCTTTGCCCTGCTCCCCACGTGTTTTGTGAAATTACAAAATATATATATACAAAAATGAGTACTACATTCTTTGACAATTATATGGCAGCTGAAGAAGTAGGGGCATTGGGGAATGCAGGATACCTCCAAATTTTTATATTAATAGGTACTGTCATTTTTGTAATCCTCAATACTATATTTAGAGATGATAAAATAAGAAAAATTGAGGATAAAATGCAAGCCCAATTAGAAGATCTAAAAAGTTTCTTACAGGATCAATTGGCAAACAACCACTCTACCAGAAACAGACCTGTTTCTGAACCTTTGAATGAGGAAATTTCCTTCCCTGAAATACAGATGCAAAACACCTTCCCTATAGCCCAGTTAACAGACTGCTTCTCTCATGTAGTGGAAAGCTTGTCTGAATTTAATCCCCAAAACCCTTCCCTTGCAATCCCAGCTTCTCATGTTCCTTCTCCTACAGAAAACCAAATTCCAATGCAAGGGAGATCTTGTCCTCCTAGAGAAACCTGTCCTTGTCAAACTGACCCACAGGTGCAAAATTCAACTAGAGGTCTGTTTCCTCTAAGAGAAGTACCTGAAATAGGATGGAATGGGGATGTGGTGTAGCAGTCCACCCCTAGCTATGGGCAAGGGGAATGGCTGGTATGTGCAGATTGCCTTAGAAGAGAGCATGCTCAGTCTTGAGCATGCTCAGTATTGCTCATGGCTGGGAAGGCCTCTGACCTTTGACCCCAGCTTCTCCCAGGTTAGGCGGGAAAACAAGTTTCTTTGTTCTCTCCTGGTTAAGAGAAACCACACCTATACCTTGTCATTAACCAATGAGGATCATCCCTATGTACTGTGTATCAGAGGGTATAAGTAGCCCAGCAAGCTCCGCCTCTCTCTCTCTCTTTCAGGCTAGCTGATGGCTGTCCTTGCAGGAGCTTGGCCAGAGGCCAAGCTCCATCTTTAATCTTTCTCTATTCATCTCTCTGACCTGTGTGGTATTAAATATGGATCTCTGGACTGGTAAAAGCCTTCGGAATGGTCCTTTGATCAGAGCTTGGCTGTGGCTCATTGATAATTAATAAAGACTCATTCTGACCACCTCATATCTCTAATTTGACTCCGTCATCCCCCTCGTGGTATCTAAAACTTCTATCCTGTCTCTATCTTCCTACCTTGAAGCTCCTCTCCCCTCTGAGAGAGCTACATGTGGTGACTTTAAGACATAGGATACCGTTTACTCCCCAAGAAATAAATGAATTTACACGAAATATCCCCACATATGAACAAGATCCTTTTCTAGTAACAAAAAAGATGGGAGACATATTTTTTCAGTATAATCCGTCTTACAAGGACGTTGAGAACTTATTACAGGCTTTTTTAAGTGAACGTGAAAAAAAATAAAATAATTGCCCATGTCAACAAAACCCGGGGGCGTAATGCAGCACATTGGCCATCTCAGGATCCCGAATGGGACTATAACAATCCTGAGGATTATCTACAACTATACCGTTGTATAGTTGCTTATAGAATATAAGAAGCTTATATATATTATTATATATATATATATTATATATATAGAAGCTTAAGTTGCTTTCCATGAAGAATCAATTTCTACAGTTACTTGTTCATATAGAATTTGATGTAACTAGTTTTTTCCTAGTTGTAAATGTATAATATTTGATGTGCTTTTTCTACAAGCTTATCAGTGCCAATTTTTCCTACTTTTAATACGTACTCCAAAAAGGAAAACTTAAGAGGATACTTTGCCCTTGCTCTATGTAGGTGTGTAATAGCGTATTCCACCTAGGAGGGTCAAGAACTGAGCATCCACAGAAATTGTCCAACCTAGAGCACTCAGTTTACCACGGAGGCTTTATTTTCATATACCAGAACGTCTTCCAGTATTTGAAGGGGAAGCTAATGGACCCCAAATCCAGCGGCCTGCCTGAATTCTGGGACTGGTGGGAGAGAGCAAGAAAGAGTTCCCATAAAGATATTACCCAAAAAGACAAGGTTTCAGGAGTAATGATCAACAATGATATTAACATGTAACCACAGCAATGGTGGTTGGCACAAAATGTCTACATAGGCAGTGTCAGGAATATAATCTTTACATAGATGAAAATGATCATTTTCAATAACATAGGTTCCTAATTAAAAATTTCAAAGTGCATTTTCCCTGACATCTCATTCCTTTTAAAGAGTAATATCAGGACCATCTGTCCATTATAAATCTTCAAACCTAATTCTTTGTTGTTGTCATGGTTACTAGGTTTATACTATCAATGAAAATTTTCTATCACAAACCATAACAAATTTCATTTCGAAGAAGAAAAGATCAAGAATGTCCAGGGAAATCATGAAAAAATATGCAAAGGAAGGAGGACTTGCAGTCCCAGATCTCAAACTATACTATAAAGCAGTGATTATCAAAACAATTTCATACTGGCTAAGAGAAAGAAAAGAGGATCAGTGGAATAGACTTGGGGTAAATGACCTCAGCAGGACAGTCTAGATAAACCCAAAGATTCCAGTTTTGGGGACCAAAACCCACTTTTTGATAAAAACTGCTGGGGAAATTAGAAGACAGTATGGGAGAGATTAGGTTTGGATCAACATCTCACACCCTACACTAAGATAAACTCAGAATGGATGAATGAACTGAATATAAAGAAGGAAACTATAAGCAAATTAGGCAAACACAGGTACTTGTCAGATCATTGGGAAAGGAAAGACTTTAAAACCAAGAAAGAGCTAGAAAAAAATCACAAAATGTAAAATCAATAATTTTGATGACATCAAATTAAAAAGTTTGTGTACAAACAAAACTAATGCAACCAAAATTAGAAGGGAAGCAACAAATTGGGAAACAATCTTCATTACAAAAACATCTGACAAAGGTCTAATTACTCAAATTTATAAAGAGCTAAACCAATTGTACAAAAATCAAGCCATTCTCCAATTGAAAAATGGGCAAGGGACATGAATAGGCAATTTTTCCGTTACAGAAATCAAAAGTATTAATAAGCACATGAAAAAGTGTTCTAAATCTCTTATAATCAGAGAAATGCAAATCAAAACAACTTTGAGATATCACCTCACACCTAGCAGATTGACTAACATGACAGCAAAGCAAAGTAATGAATGTTGGAGGGGATGTGGCAAAGTTGGGACATTAATTCATTGCTAGTGGAGCTGCGAATTGATCCAACCATTCTGGAGGGCAATTTGGAACTATGCCAAAAGGGCGATTAAAGACTGTCTGCCCTTTGATCCAGCCATAGCACTGCTGGGTTTGTACCCCAAAGAGATAATTGGGAAAAAGAATTGTACAAAAATATTCATAGCCGTGCTCTTTGTGGTGGCCAAAAATTGGAAAATGAGGGGATGCCCATCAATTGGGGAATGGCTGAACAAATTGTGGTATATGTTGGTGATGGAATACTATTGTGCTCAAAGGAATAATAAAGTGGAGGAATTCCATGGGGACTGGAACAATATCCAGAAATTGATGCAGAGTGACAGGAGCAGAACCAGGAAAACAATGTACACAGAGACTGATACACTGTGGTACAATCGAAGGTAATGGACTTCTCCATTAGTGGGAATACAGTGATCCTGAACACCTAGGAGGAATTTATGAGAAAAACCACTATCCACACCCAGAGGAAACAGTGTGGGAGTAAAAATACCAAAGAAAAACAACTGCTTGAATACATGGGTCTTAGGGATATGGTTGGGGATGTAGACTCTAAATGAACATCCTAGTGTAAACAACATGAAAAATGGGTTCTGATCAAGGACACATGTAATACCCAATGAAAGTGTGTGTTGGTTGTGGGAAGAGTGGGAGGAGGGGAGAGAGGGAAATAATGTGATTATTATAACCAAGGAATAATGTTCTAAATTGACTAAACTCCTTCAAATGAAAAAATAAGGAAACTGAGTCTGAAAGAGTTTAATAAGGAAGAGAAGCAGAGGCATAGGTGAGAGAATAGCAATAAACCAGGGATGAGGGGATCCCTGGTGACAAAGAGGACACTGGATTCTCTCTGTGGTCAAGGAGAGATGGCAGTGAGAGGGGTAAATTCACTCAGTTACCCAACTTCCTCTTAGGAGAGTACAGTGTCAAGGGTGACAAGCCTCACCTGGCTAAGAGTGAGATTTGTTTGGGCCCAATTGTCATAGCAACAAGGGAATGTTTGGTAACAGAGCCAGTGACTTCACAGAAGCTGGATTTAATTCCACATTTCTGAAGCTCAGGTAAGAGCAGAGCCAGCCAGGGGAGAATGTGGAGGCAGAAGAAGACAATAGTTGCCTTGGAAGAGCTGTGACTACTAGAAAAGTACTGTCCTGGTGAGTGTACTCTTTTTGTGACTTCTAGAAAAGTACTGTCCTGGTGAGTATACTCTTTATCTCTCATCCAAAATTTTGGGGGAGCAAGAGGGGAGGTCTGCTGGGGAAAGGGACCCACTGAGCCTCCACTCAGCTTTTTGCTGCTTGTAAAGAAAAAGACTGCCTCAAGTCCTAGTGGTGTGGGAGGAGGTGGGGGGGGGGAAGTGACTAGCCCAAGGTCACACAGAGTGTCACGTTATTCAAATACAGAAAAATCTTGATACTGTAAATTTAAATCAATATCCAATGATTCCAAGAATTAGATTTTATAAGATGTAATAATAATTACTTGAAGCAGAAAGAATAAAAGGACAAAAGTAAAAGGCTAAGTACAGCCAGCTTTCCCAGCCACATTCACAGGAAAAGAGAAGAGAGGGTGTGTGTCACACACAAACTTTATCCCCAAAACTGATGAATGTAACAAAACAAAAGTGGGATGCTGGGAAAGCAAATCCTGTGGTTCAAAATTCTAATTACACACTACTCACTTAAAATGCCAGACTAAAGAAAAGACAGACAGACAGACAGAGAGATGAACAAAGAGACAAGAATAAACCGCAGACAGAGAGACAAATAGATAGACAGATACATAGACAGACAGACAGAATTGTGCTATTCATTGGGTACTTACTATGTAACAGGTACTGTACTAACTTTCAAATAAGAGAATAGAACTCTGGGGGCACCTGAGTATCAAGCTGCAGACTAGGAAATGAGATGGAGGTTTGGTTCCAGGTGTCAATTTTGGAAAACACACAAACACTAAAGCAGTTAGAAAGGCCAAGTCTTTAATCGGGACCAGACTGTGCTCAAGATTCCTCCACCACCCAGAGTCAAGACCTTCATACTACACAGAGTCAAAGCTCTGAGACTCTGGGAACAGTGTCTCTTGGAAAACATCCCCCACCCTAGAAATTTTCCAAAGAGTAACTAAACTTGGGGGTCTTATATACCTTTTGGGGAATAAAGGACAGGGAAGGATGACTGATTAGCTTTACAATGACCTCAAGGAAATGAGGAGTCCAGGGCTGGATTGTCAGGGAAAGTCTGATGCTTTACAATGGATACAAAAGTTTAATTCTAGCCTTGGTCTGAGCTACCTGGGAAGAGGTCTCTGAAACAATTGGAAAGACCTCTAAGAACAAAAGGTTACTTAAGATTTGATCAGGTACTAATCTTATGTAAACTGGAATCATTAAATACTTTCAGTTTCCCAAATTTTTTTTGGCACTACAAAGAGCGCAGTTATAAATATTTTTGTACAAGTCTTTTCCCTAATTATCTCTTTGGGGTAAAAACCCAGTAATTGTATTGTTGGATCAAAGGACAGGCAGTCTTTTAAAGCCCTTGGGCATAGTTCCAATTGCCTTCTAGAATGGTGAGATCAAATCACAACTCCTTTGTCACATCCCCTCCAACATTTATCACTTTCCATTGTTGCCCTATTGGCCAGTCTGCTAGGTGTGAGGTGGTACCTCAGAGGTGTTTTGATTTGCATTTCTCTACTTATGAGAGATTTAGAACTCATGTCCTTATTGATACTTTTGATTTCTTTATCTGAAAAGCCTGTTCATGTCTCTTGCCCATTTATCAATTGGAGAATGGCTTGATTTACAATCGACTTAACTCCTTATGAATATGAGAAATTAGACCTTTATCAGAGGTTTCTGTTATAGATTTTTTCCAATTTGTTGCTTCCCTTCTCATTTTGGTTACATTGATTTTGTTTGTACAAAAACATTTAATGTAATCAAAATTATTCATTTTACATTTTGTAATATTCTCTATCTCTTGTTTGGTCTTGAAAGCTTTACTTTCTCATATATCTGACAAGTATACTTTTCTATGTTCACATAATTTACTTAAAATTTCCTTTTTTATATTTAAGTCATTTACCCATTTTAAATTTGGTGTAGGGTGTTGTGACTCTTAAAACTGCTCAGACTGTACTTTAGAAGATTTGGTTAAGTTTTTCCCCTATTTTGACAATGGAGATTCTTGATCAGGAATGTTTTGAGAACTTTTAGGATTACTCCACCCTACTCAGACAGTGCCTTAGGGTAAGATAAAGTTGAAAACTCCTGGTTGAACAATGAAAAGTCACTAACTCATACTTATAGTGAAGCTCAAACCTTAAGCTAGGTCTATTTTTAGATCTAATACAAAAAGGTGCTCAGTACCTATAAAAGTTAAATTAGTACCTAAAAGGTCAAGCAACTTACAAAAGGCAAGTTTAACAAAAGAGGTGTGAGGTACTCAATAGATTTTATCTAACCAGAGAAGGTGAGAACAAAAGAAAATGAGAACTAAGAATGAGTAGTCCTGGGGAAAAGCTTCTACTGTGATTGGTAGACGTGAAAATTTAGAGGAGGTGACATAAGAGAAAATTTCTTTAAAAGGAAGGGACTTATTGAGTTGGAGGGAGTTTTTGGATTGGAAGTTAGTTGGAGTGGGAGTTCAGAGGTTTGGAGCTTGCTTGAAAGCAATCTTGTGGTGGGTGATAAAGACTGACTTGCTCTCCCTTAGGCTCTGGCCTATGCTCTTGAGACTATTTTACCTTTCTCTCTCTCTCTCTCCTTCCCTTAATTCCTTCATTTATATTATTTAAAACCTCCATAAAACCCAGCTGACTTGGGTATATTCATATTTGGGTATTTTTCCATGGTGACTACTTATTTTTAGATTTTAAGTCATCTTTACAGTTTGGCCAAAACCTTTACAGTTTTGGCAATTCACAGTCTTGGCAAACCACATTTTCACGGTTACAGTGTAAGATGTAGATCTAAACTTAATCTCTACCATACTGTTATTTTTTTTTTTAAATCTCTTACCTTCTGTCTTAGACTCAATACTTTGTCTTTTGGCTCCAAGGTAGAAGAGTGATAAGGGCTAGGCAATGGGAGTCAAGTGACTTGCCCAGAGTCACACAGCTGGGAAGTGTCTGCGGCCAGATTTGAACCTAGGACCTCTGCTCTCTAGGCATGACTCTCAATCCACTGAATCACCCAGCTGTCCCCTCCCATACTGTTTTCCAGTTTTCCCATCAGTTTTTTTCAAAGAGTGGATTCTTGTCCTCAAAGCTAGGATGTTTATCATACACTATATTACTGAGGTCATTTACCCCAAGTTTATTCCATTGGTCCTTCCTTCTGTTTCTTAGTCACTAGCATGTCATTGTCATGATCACTACTTTATAATATATTTTAAGATCTGATACTGCTAGGACTCCATTCATCACATTTTTTTCATTAGTTCCCCTGATATTCTTGATCTTTTGTTCTTCCAAATTAACTTTGTTATAATTATATAAAAATGTTTCTTGGTAGGGTGATAGGTATGGCACTAAATAAGTAAATTAATTTGGGCAGTATTCTCATTTTTATCATATTCGCTCTTTTTACCCATGAGCAATTAATGTTTTTTTTTTCCAATTTTTTTCCAATTCTATAGAACTAGTTTTAAGTGTGTGGAATGTGTTTTGTAGATGTGTTCATATAATTCATGTGTTTGTCTTAGTGAATATATTTCTAAATATTTTATATTGTCTAGAGTAATTTTAAATAGAATTTCTCTTTCTAACTCTTGCTGCTGAGTTGTAATGGAAATATATAGAAATGCTGATGATTTACGTGGGTTTATTTTGTATCCTGCAACTTGGCTAAAGTTGTTGATTATTTTTACTAGCTTTTTAGTTCATTCTCTAGGATTCCTACAGTAGACCATCATATCATCTGCAAAAAAGTGATAGCATAGTTACCTCATTGCCTACTTTAATCCCTTTAATTTCTTTTTCTTCTCTAATGGCTATAGCTAGTGTTTCAAGTACAACATTATATAACAGAGGTGATAAAGGGCATCCTTGCATCACTCCTGATCTTACTGGGAAGGCTTCTACCTTGACCCCATTGAAGATGATGCTTGCTGATTGGTTTAAATATATACTGTTTATTAATTTTAGCAACGGCCTTTCTACTCCTCTACTTTCTAGTATTTTCAATAGCAATGAGTGTTGCATTTTGTGAAAGACTTTTTCTGCATCTGTTGAGATAATCATGTGATTTCTGTTGGTTTGGTTATTGATATGGTCAATTAAGTGGATAGTTTTCCTAATATTAAACCATTCTGGTATAAATCCCACCTGATCATAGTGAATAATCTTCGGGATAACTTCCTTGAGTCTTTTTGCTAGTATTCTATTCAAGGTCTGGTAAAAGTCCCTCTTTGTTTCTTTTGTCAAAGAGTTTGGGGATATGATTAGGGTTTTGACATCAAAAGATGACTCTATTGAAAATATGAATAACATGGAAATAGATTTTGAACTATGATACATGTGTAACCCAGTGGAACTGCTTGTCCGATCTGGGAGGGGGGAAGTGTGGAGGGGGAATCATGAATCTTGTAACCATGGAAAAATATTTTAAACCAAAAAACATTTTTTTTAGTTTTTTTTAAAATATATTTTATTTGATCATTTCCAAGCATTTTTCATTAAAGACATAGATCATTTTCTTTTCCTCCCTCCCCACCCCCATAGCCGACGCGTAAATCCACTGGGCATTACATGTGTTCTTGATTTGAACCCATTGCTATGTTGATAATATTTGCATTAGAGTGTTCATTTAGAGTCTCTCCTCTGTCATGTCCCCTCAACCGCTGTATTCAGGTAGTTGCTTTTCCTCGGTGTTTCCAATCCCATAGTTTATCCTTTGCTTATGAATAGTGTTTTTTTCTCCTAGATCCCTGCAAATTGTTCAGGGACATTACGCTGCCACTAATGGAGAAGTCCATTACATTCGATTATACCACAGTGTATTAGTCTCTGTGTACAATGTTCTCCTGGTTCTGCTCCTCTCGCTCTGCATCACTTCCTGGAGGTTGTTCCAGTCTCCATGGAACTCCTCCACTTTATTATTCCTTTGAGCACAATAGTATTCCATCACCAACATATACCACAATTTGTTCAGCCATTCCCCAATTGATGGGCATCCCCTCATTTTCCAATTTTTGGCCACCACAAAGAGCACGACTATGAATATTTTTGTACAAGTCTTTTTGTCCATTATCTCTTTGGGGTACAGACCCAGCAGTGCTATGGCTGGATCAAAGGGTAGATATTCTTTTGTTGCCCTTTGGGCATAGTTCCAAATTGCCCTCCAGAATAGTTGGATCAGTTCAGAACTCCACCAGCAATGAATTAATGTCCCTACTTTGCCATATCCCCTCCAGCATTCATTACTTTCCTTTGCTGTTATGTTAGCCAATCTGCTAGGTGTGAGGTGATACCTCAGAGTTGTTTTGATTTGCATCTCTCTGATTATAAGAGATTTAGAACACTTCTTCATGTGCTTATTAATAGTTTTGATTTCTTTATCTGAGAACTGCCTATTCATGTCCCTTGCCCATTTATCAATTGGAGAATGGCTTGATTTTTTGTACAATTGATTTAGCTCTTTGATAAATATGAGTAATTAAACCTTTGTCAGAGGTTTCTATGAAGATTTTTTCCCAATTTGTTGTTTCCCTTCTGATTTTAGTTACATTGGTTTTGTTTGTACAAAAGCTTTTTAGTTTGATGTAGTCAAAATTATTTATTTTACATTTTGTGATTCTTTCTATGTCTTGCTTGGTTTTAAAGCCTTTCCCCTCCCAAAGGTCTGACATGTATACTATTCTGTGTTTACCCAATTTACTTATGGTTTCCTTCTTTATGTTTAAGTGACTCACCCATTTTGAATTTATCTTGGTGTAGGGTGTGAGGTGTTGATCTAGTCCTAGTCTCTCCCACACTGTCTTCCAATTTTCCCAGCAGTTTTCATCGAATAGTGGATTTTTGTCCCAAAAGCTGGGATCTTTGGGTTTATCGTATACTGTCTTGCTGAGGTCGCTTTCCCCCAGTCTATTCCACTGATCTTCCTTTCTGTTTCTTAGCCAGTACCAAATTGTTTTGATGACTGCTGCTTTGTAATGTAGTTTGAGGTCAGGGACTGCATGGCCCCTATCATATCTGTTTTTTTTTTCATTATTTCCCTGGATATCTTTGATCTTTTGTTGTTCCAAAGGAATTTTGTTATGTTTTTTTCTAAATCAGTGAAGAAGTATTTTGGTAGTTCAATGGGTATGGCACTAAATAGATAAATAAGTTTGGGTAGGATGGTTATTTTTATTATATTGGCTCGTCCTATCCATGAGCAGTTAATGTTTTTCCAATTGCTCACGTCTAGTTTTAGTTGTGTGGAGAGTGTTTTGTAGTTTTGTTTATATAGTTCCTGTGTTTGTCTCGGGAGGTAGATTCCTAGGTATTTTATTTTGTCTGAGGTGATTTTGAATGGGATTTCTCTTTCTAGTTCTTGCTGCTGAGCTGTGTTGGAGGTATATAGAAAAGCTGATGATTTATGTGGGTTTATTTTGTATCCTGCAACTTTGCTAAAGTTGTTGATTATTTCAATTAGCTTTTTGGTGGAATCTCTAGGTTTCTTTAAGTAGGCCATCATGTCATCTGAAAAGAGTGATAACTTGGTCTCCTCCTTGCCTATTTTGATGCCTCCAATTTCTTTTTCTTCTCTAATTGCTACTGCTAGTGTTTCTAGTACAATGTCAAATAGAAGAGGTGATAATGGGCATCCTTGTTTCACTCCTGATCTTATTGGGAATGCATCTAGTTTATCCCCATTGCAGATGATATTAGCTGATGGTTTTAGATATATACTGTTTATTATTTTTAGGAATGATCCTTCTATTCCTATGCTTTCTAGTGTTTTTAATAGGAATGGGTGTTTTTTTTATCAAATGCTTTTTCTGCATCTATTGAGATAATCATGTGGTTCTTGCTGATTTGCTTGTTGATGTGGTCAATTATGTGGATGGTTTTCCTAATGTTGAACCAGCCCTGGATCCCTGGTATAAATCCTACTTGATCATGGTGAATGATCCTTTTGATCACTTGCTGGAGTCTTTTTGCTAGGATCCTATTTAAGATTTTTGCATCTATATTCATTAGGGAGATTGATCTATAGTTTTCTTTCTCTGTTTTTGACCTGCCTGGCTTTGGAATCAGTACCATGTTTGTGTCGTAAAAGGAGTTTGGTAGAACTCCCTCTTTGCTTATTATGTCAAATAGTTTGTATAGTATTGGGATTAACTGTTCTCTGAATGTTTGATAGAATTCACAGGTGAATCCATCAGGCCCTGGGGATTTTTTCTTAGGAAGTTCTTTGATGGCCTGTTGGATTTCTTGTTCTGATATGGGATTATTTAAGAATTGTATTTCTCCTTCTGTTAGTCTAGGTAATTTATTTTTTTTAAATATTCATCCATATCGCCTAGATTGGTATATTTATTGCCATATAATTGGGCAAAGTAGTTTTTAATGATTGCCTTAATTTCCTCTTTATTGGTAGTGAGTTCCCCCTTTTCATCATTAATGCTGTTAATTTGCTTTTCTTCTTTCCTTTTCTTAATTAGATTGACCAGTACTTTGTCTATTTTGTTTGTTTTTCAAAGACTAATTCTCGTCTCATTTATTAGTTCAATAGTTAAGTAGAGAAAAATAAATAGGGACAAAAGGGAATACACCTTCTTTTCAGCAGCACATGGTACATTCACAAAATTTCACCATGTACTAGGGCATAAAAATATTGCAAACAAGGGCAAAAGAGTGGAAATAAGAAATGCAACCATCTCAATCCAAAATGAAATTAAAATAATAATTAGTAAGGGTATATGTGAATATTATTCTCCCTTTGAGCTAATCCTGATGAGAATAAGTTTCAAGCATTTCCTGTCATCCTTCCATCTTCTTTACACTGTATGAACTTTTATGTGCCTCCTCAAATGAGATTATTTAACCCCCGTCTGTGTACCCCTTTTGTTCTCTCCTATTATTCATCCAATATTGGGGAATTTTAGATACCATTCCATTCTACTCCAGTTACTTCCATACTTATATTCATTTTCCTTTTCACTGCCCTAATAATAACAAAGTTTTTAAGAATCTCAAGCATCATAGATGTCATTAGTGTCTTAATTATGACCTTTTCATGTAGGAAAGGAACCAATTTAACCTCATAGATGCCTTAAATTTTCATTTTTCTCTTTCTCTTTTTCTTTTTCCCTTTAATGGCAAATTTGGTCATTGAATTTTCATCCCAGCTCATTTTTTCCTCTTCAGACATGCTTAGATAGCTTCTATTTCATTAAATATCAATTTGTTTTACCCTTGGATAATTATTCACAGTTTTGCTGGATATAGTTCTAAACTGTAAACTTAGATCCTTTACCTTTGGGAAGATCATATTTACTGCTTTCCAGTTCTTTAAAGTAGAAGCTGCTAGATCTAATGTAATCCTGACTGTGCCACCATGATATCTGATATTTTTCCTTTTGGCTTTTTTGGCCTGGGAGCTCTGGAATTTGGCTATAATAATCCTGGGATGTTTTATTTTAGGGGTCATTTTCAAGGAGGAGAACAGTGGATTCTTTCCATTTCTATCTTCTCATCATATTTGTGAATATCAGAGCAGTTTCCCCTAATGATTTCTTGTAATATGGTATCCAGGTTTTTTCTTAATCCTGATATACATTAAAATGATCTTTCTTGTAAATATTCATCCATATCACCTACATTGCCATATTTATTGCCATATAATTGGGCAAAATAGTTTTTAATGATTGCCTTAATTTCCTCTTCATTAGAGATGAGGTCTCCCTTTTCATCTTGGATATTGTCAATTAGGTTTTCTTCTTTCCTTTTTTTAAATTAGATTGACCAATACTTTGTTTATTTGTTTTTTCAAAGTACCAGCTTCTAGTCTTATTTATTAGTTCAATACTTCTTTTATTTTCAATTTTATTAATTTCTCCTTTAATTTTTAGGATCTCTAATTTAGTTTTCAACTGGGGATTTTTAATTTGTTAACTTTCTAGTTTTTTTTTTAATTTGCATGTCCAATCCATTGACCTCTTCCCTCTCTAATTTATTAATATATGAACTCAAGGATATGAAATTCCCCCTGAGTACTGCTTTAGCTGCATCCCATAGATTTTGAAAGAACATCTCATCATTGTCATTTTCTTAAAAGAAATTATTAATTGTTTCTATGATTTGTTCTTTAACCAATTTTGGAAAATCATATTATTTAATTTCCAATTAATTTTTTTACCTCTCCATATACCCTTACTAATTATTATTTTCATTGCATTGTGATCTGAGAAGGTTGCATTTATTATTTCTGCTCTTTTGCACTTGTTTGCAAAGTTTTTGTGCCCTAATACATAGTCAATTTTTGTGAATGTACCATGTGAGGCTGAAAAGAAGGGGTATTCCTTTTTGTCCCTATTTATTTTTTTCCACATATCTACTAACTATAATTTTTCTAAGACTTCATTCACTTCTCTTACTGCTTTTTAAATTTATTTTTAGATTTGATTTATCTAGTTCTGATAGAGGAAGGTTCATGTCTCCCACTAGTATAATTTTTCTATCTACTGTATCCTTGAGCTCCACTAGTTTCTCCTTTAGAAATTTGGATGCTATGCCATTTGGTGCATACGTGTTGAGTACTGATATTTCCTCATTGTCTATACTGCCTTTTATCAGGATGTAATAACCTTCCCTATCTCTTTTAATTAGATCTATTTTTGTGACAAGGGAATCACTTTAAAAGACTGATATATATTAATTTAAGGTCGCCAAGGAATTCAGCTATGTAATTCCTAAATGAAAAACTCAAGTCAGCCGTCAGCCTTTTTTGGAGTTTAATTACAATAGGAGCAAGAAAGGAATTAGAGATAGAGAGAGAGAAAAAGGGAGAGAAGGGAATAGGGCTTAAATACCCCTTCTGTTTAGGCTGGGCCTAAAGGCCCAAGCCCTTAGATAGCTGGGGCAAAGAAAAGAGATCAGTCCCTATCACTCACGTGACCAAAATGGAGAAACAGTCTCAGAGGCCCCCACCTTCAGCTTCCTTCAGCGCAAGCTTCTCCGAGTCCACCGCCACTAATTCCACAAACTCCTCCACTCTCCTCAAGTCTCCAGACCCTCCTATCTTTAAGGAAACCATCCAAGTTCCTCCTCTCAGTTTTCCCATCTACCAATCACTGTTCATCAATTTCCCTGTGCCAATGGAGGCTCTAGCTTAACCCAGGACCGCCCAGAGGTGTCTGGCTTTTGCACATGTCTGTTGAAGGTCATATTTTCAAATGATTAAATCTTTGATGTAGGCTGGAGCCCTTACTCAATCCTGTTAGGACTGAATAGGGTGGAGATTTATTCCAAGTATCTCCATTGTATCAATTCTAAAATCAATCATGATTCAAAGAAATTCCTGTTCTATGCTTAAGCATAGGTCAAAGTCCTTTCCATTGTTCAGCAAAAGGTTTCTGTCCTAAAGTAATCTGAAGAAGGGAAGAGAAGGAACCTCCCTTGCCAATGGTGTTCCCATTCCAATAGACTATCAGTAAGAAATTTTCCAAGTATGAAATATCCCAATGGTGAAATTTTCAACATTTATAAGTCTAAGGAATTTTGAGGTTTACATTTTTTACTTTGGTTTTGTCAGATATCATGATTGTGACTCCTGCCTTCTTTTTCTCAGCTGATGCCCAATAGATTTTGGGATAACTGCTTATTTTTATTCTATGCATATATACCTTCCTGGTGTGTGTTTCTTATAGACAAAATATGGTAGGATTGTGGTTGCTAATCCACTCTCGTATTTGCTTTGGCTTTATGGCTGAATTCATCCCTTTCACATTCAAAGTTATGATGACTACCTGTGTATTCCCCATCGTTTTGAGTTTTCGCTTCTTGTCCTGCCCTTTCTTCTTTTGTTATTTCCTTCTACACCAGTATTCTGTTATTAATCAGTCCCCCTAATCCCCAAACTTATTTTACTTTCCTCCCACCCTTCTCATTCCTCTCTTAATTTTCTTTTGGGGTCTTTTTGAGCTACCACACACACACTCTCCCCCTTGTATTGCTTCTCTCCCCACCCTCCCTTTCTACCCCTCCATTTTTATTCCCCTTTTGGTTTTTTGAGTATATGAAATTCCTTTCCACCTCTCTTTCCCTCTGCCCTCTTTAAAACTCCCCTCCCCATCCCATACCTTAGTTTTCCCCTCTCAGCTTCCCTATAGGGTAAAATGCTCTTCCCTCTCAGGATTGATTCCACTGAGAATAATGTTTGAGTGTTACCTTTTAGCACTCTCTTCTTCTCCATCTTATAGTTATATACTTTCCCTCCCAATCCCGTCTGCCTTATTGTGTAATATAGATTATCCACATTTTCTTATTCCTTCCAAATTTCTTTTGGTGTCATTTTCTCCCCTCCCCTTTTTTTATTCTTCTTTTTTTAATATATGATTTTAAACCACTTAGTACCCCAATTTCTATCTATGGATAATTCTTCTAACTACTATAATAGTAAATACAGTTTTTTCAAAGTTACAAATAACATTTTCCATATAGGAACATAAACAATTTGGCCTTATCTGAGGCCCTTAGAGAACAGAAAAATAAGACTCCTCTCTTTCTTATTTACCTTTTCATGTTTGTTGTGCTTTTTGCATTTTGATGTCAAATTTTCTGTTTAGTTCTGGTCTTTTCTTTACAAATATTTGGAAGTCTTCTATTTCGTTAAAAGCCCATACTTTCCCATGGAAGTATATAGTCCTGGGAGTTGGAGGCCATTTCCCTGTTCCTGCCTGATCAGATGTCTAAGTGAGGAATGGGAGTGATCTTTGTATTGGACTCTGAAGAGGTTTTAGCCCTGAGGATATTTTTCCCAGTCCTCTAGAGTGTCTAGCTGCTCTTAGTGGCAGGTCCATCCCCTAAGAACTTGAAGATTGCCACCCCCTCTCCGCAAGCTCTACTGCACCTCATCTCCAAGTTTCCTCTGCCTCCTGGGATGCCTAGACTTGCTGTACTTATGGGCAGATGCAGCCCCTGAGAAATTAGAGAGTGCCTGGAAGAGGTCTGGGTGTGGAGTGTAGGGAGGTCTCTGTATTGAGCACTGGAGAGATTTTAGCCTGACGGCTTTTTTTGGTTTTCTGTGGCATTTTGCTGTCAGCAGCCCACTCTCCCCAATCTCCACCAAACCCTATCTCCACATTTCCTCAGTCTCCCAGTATTCTGAGTCTAGTTTCTCTTAGAGGAAAGTCTATGTTGATCTCAGTCAGCCTCCCTCTTACAACTTAGGAGTTTGTCTCTTACTCGCTCTGACTCTGGAAACTTAGGTGAAGTGGGGGTGGGGTGATGAGCTTGCCCCTTAGTGGGGGAAATTTCTCCACCTTTTACCATAGAAATACCTTAACTTTGCCTACCTTCTGTGCTATGTCTTACTGTGGAACTCTTTCGCTTCTTTGATTTTGATTTTGTCGTTTTGAGGAATGGTAGAGAGGAGAAGTAGAGTCTTGCTTTTACTCTGGAGCCATCTTGACCCGTAAGTACCTGGATATATGATTTAAAGAGTGATACCACAACTCCAAGTTAGGGGAACACAAAATAGTTTCCCTTTGGATAAGGGAAGTATTTATGACCAAACAAGAAATAGTATTATAAGATGTAAAATGAATAATTTTGATTATGTTAAATTAAAAAAGCTTTTGTAAAAACAAAACTAGTATAAAAAGTTTAGAAGTGAAATAGGTGCGTTACATAAGGGTTTAAATATACACACACACACATATATATATATACACATACATATACATATATATACATATATAACAAAATAACAGATTTATTTAACTCAAGGGGAAAAGGAAATGGGATCAGGGAATAACTAACTTTATTCGAAAATCAGAGACTAAAACCCTAACAACGTTTTATAAATCTTCTAAACTAACTCCTTAATTACTAATTAATATTGGGGAGTGTTTGAAAGGAGTTAAAACAAACAAGGGCCTAAATTAAAAGAAACATGATTTCCTAACAATGTTGAATTTCATCTAGTAATTTCATTCAAGTGATGCTTTTTAGATTGAACATGGCCTTTTAACTTCTTGGGTACATGATGCTCATTGCATAAGTTCCCTTATCTCAGCTTTGCCTTTTGATGAAATGAAAGATTGAAAAGAATTTTCCTAAAAAAATTGGTTTATGGCAGATACCAATGACTATAATATCAACTCTTAAGTAAGAAAGATGATGAAAAATGTCTGCAAGTGGGTGTCTCAGTGGATTGAGTGCCAGTCCCAGAGACGGGAGGTATGTGAATTCCACCAATTTCACCAAAATATAACATTCTAAAGTTAATTCCATACTATGGGATTTCTTGATGGATGGTGACTGGGAAAATCTCTCCTTGGCTAAACGGACTGACGATCCAAACCTTTTAGTTCATGGGAAAGTCAGAGAAGAAGAAAAGTCAAAAAGACTAATTTCATATGCTTCAGGAATAGAACTTCTGGAGAGATGAAAAGAACAAATGGACGTCTTTAGTGTCAATGAAATGTCCCTGAACAGTCTACAGGGATCTAGGAGAAAAAATACTATCCACAAGCAGAAGACAAACTGTGGGAGATTGAGGAGAGACTCTAAATGAACACCCTAATGCAAATACCAACAACATGGAAATGGGTTCAGATCAAGTAAACATGTGAAACCCAGTGGAATCGCACGTTGGTTATGGGAAGTGGGGGGCGGGGGAGAAGGAAAAGAAAATGATCTTTGTTTTCAATGAATAATGTTTGAAAATGACCAAATAAAATAATGTTTAAAAGTAAAAAAATAAAATGTTTTGAACACAAAAAAAATGAAAATAAAGTTAATTCCATACTATGAGGTTTCTTGATGGATGGTGAATGGGAAAATCTCTCCTTGACTACTGGGACTGAAGATCAAAACCTTTTAGTGTATAGGAAATTCAGGGAAGAAGAAAAGTCAAAAAGACTAATTTCCTGTGCTTCAGTCATAGAACTTCTGGAAAGAGGAAAAGAACATCACTGATCTTCAGAGACAAATAGATCCAATCCCGCCTCAGTCGGTATTTTTATTTTTATTCTCTTCTCTCTTCTGTTTAGAGATTTGGTCCTGGGAGATGCCATTGAGATATTGGTTCCCTAATATGACATTCAAGTAATTTCACCTCCCTTGGTTGGGTTCCTCATCTGGATAAGGAGGATGGTGGAATAGATGGCACCCGAGGTGCTGTCTAAGCTATAGATCCATTTAGGGTTGAAATAAAATGGACTGGGTGGAGAGGGAACTGAGAGAGAACTTTTAGGTTGCGTATTAGAAATGTTGGCAGTGACTGAAAGGAGAGAGGGATAGCTTTCTTCAGAAAAGAATGATATAGGTTAGGGATGGAGAGTGGCTGGGGGAGATGGAGAGCATGGTCCACATGAAAGAACACTGGGAACATATGCTTATTTTCCCCACTTATCATCAAAAATCATTGACTTGGTCCTTCCATGTCCATGACCTTCTCATCTTATTTTTCTCCTTTTTCTGGTTAGATTCCTAGTGAAGAGTATTGGCAATAGTTGTTTTCATTTCTATTCTTCTCCTTGTAATCATTTAGTCTTCTTTGAGCACATGATTCAATGAAATAATTCAATGAAAAATTCTCTTTCCAAAGTTACTAACCATATTTTAATTGTGACATCAAGTGGCCTTTTCTCAATCCTTGTCCTTAGAAAAAATGCTTGCACAGCAGTCCTTTGAATTTTTTTGTGTTACTAATATCTTTTTCATCACTTTCATAAGTGTAATCATTAAAGTAAATCAAGCCTAGATCTGTACCGTATTTGTGCCAGATTCCATGATATAAATGTTCAGACTGAAAATTTATTATGGGCTCTTATATATATGGATATAAGTTTGTCTGTCTGTCTATGTCTCTAGCTGTGTGTCTGCCCATGCATGGTTGTTCATTTCATTGCCATGCAGGCAAGTACTTTTATGACATTTATTGTCCAAAAAGGATGCTGCAAAATCTTGAAAAGTTCATGCCAGAAAATGTTTTTCTCCTTCAGTGATCCACATATCACCTGCTTTTCTATCCTTCATTCTCCTTCAGGTCCTATAGCCAGTCAGGTGCCAGGTTTTATATTAACCCCATGAACATTCATCTGCTTTTCTCCACTCATATAACCTCATCCCTGCTCCCATTGCCTTTTACAGTTGTCTTCTGAAGGGTCTCCCTGCCTCCAGCCATTTCCCTCTCCATTCCATTCTCCAATAAGCTGCCAAAGGGATTTTCTTGCTCTGTGGTCCTGATTATGTCAATTCTGCACTCAAAAAACTCCACTGGCTCACTATTAGCTCTGGGATCAAATTTCAACCACTGTATCATTGACTACCACTTATAAATACCTAAAACCTACCGATCTAAACTTATCAGATGTTATTTCACTTTGTACACTCTAAGGCCCAGGCATATTAATCTCGTTGCTATTCTTCACCCACAACAAATCCTTTCTTCTCCATAAGCTTCTTCGCTGTGGCTCGGAATTCAATCCATTCTCACTTTTGCCTCTTGCAATTCTTAGTTTCCTTTGAAACCCAGCTAACATGTCATCTTGTCCTATTTATGGACTTTCGTAAGCTCTCTGCACTCAAATATTGAGTTCCTCCTTTCCCCCCTAATCTTGAATTCATTATGCTTTAAACATAAATATGTATATGTTTTCTCCACGAATAGGATTTAAGCTCCTGGGATCCATAGAGTATTTAATTATTTCTCTATATCCCCAGTACCTAGCCTCTGGACTCACACATAGTAGGTGCTTGATAAACATTTCTTGACCACTTCATTGCCAGGTAGGAAGTCAGGACATCCATTCACTGGCGTCTTCTGGCCAGATAGAATACTGCAGCCTCTAAAAAAGTAGGACAGAAACCAAGTTGATATCAAGAACAGTCTTGTGTCCATCACCTATCCAAATCTTAGTATTGCATTCTGACCCATCCCAAACCAGATTTTTATTGGTTCCATTATGTGACCACTGTTATGACGAGTAGAAGAGAACTGAAGAAATCCTTGAGTGTAAACAGGGGTCAATCTGAAAAAAAAATTTAAAAGCAGGTATGATGATGGCCTTTAACTGAGACAGAAAAACTAAGCTGTGACTTCCACTGAACTCCAGAATGAAGGGAGAGGACTTATGCCCTGTCACTCACATGGGACCTGCACTACTCACACTCTCATATGACTAAGAGAGGCCTCCATTCCATAGCAGAGGCTGGGGTACCGGAGAGCCACCTAGATAGGTCAGGAGAAACCAAGAAGACAAAAAGGTACATAAGATTTGACTTGTCCAGAGTGCTCAAGTTCCAATGGGACAAGGGGTCAACCTGGGGCTTCCTAAAACAAGGTTGTCCCAGGAAGTCAGACTAAATCAACAATGAATTCAACTATTTTACTCTTAACCCAATTGAAGGAGAAATGATGCAGGTTAAGATGAAAGAGGAGTAAAAACAAAATGATTAGATGTTGAGAAACCATTTTATAGATTTTTGCCTACAATGTATGGGTTTTAAGGGTAAAGGACTAATATAGTCCCAAGAGAAAAACTTGGGAGAAATAAGGCCTCCTCCCCCACTTCCTCACCCCATTTGTCAAAGAGCTTTGGGGAGCCTCCCTCTGCCAACATTTTGTCAGGAAATGACTGAGAATAATTCGGCACAGGGGAGGGAAAGGTAGATTGGTCACCTTCAAGGTGATAAAAGAATGGAAATGCCTCCATCCTGTATCCACTCATACAGAGCACTAACTGATGCCAACATCCCCTGGGTCAGCAGTCACCTTCCAAGGACTGTGATGTAGAGGAGTTTTAACTCAGAGCTCAAGGTACTGGGGGCTGGAGGGCTTGGCCTTGTGGCAGCTACTGATGATTTAGAATCTCCTGCTCTACCTCAGGTGGCCCCAGGAGAGAGAGTGTTCTTGGGAGATAATGTCTTAAGTTCAGGATTTTTGTTCTGTTATTTCCTGAGTCATCCTTATATTTCCCAGTTTCTATAATCCACGACTAAGTGTGGTCCCTATTCCCCCTGACACAGCCCAGTCTCTGATTGACCTCAGGTCATCTGGCCAGGGCCCCCCCCAAATTCTGTCACTAAAAGCAGACAGTTATTGTTCCTACAGTCCCCAGCTTTCTGCAGGTACCAGCTTGTTTTCCTTGCCTTCCCTGCCTTAGAAGGACAGCCAGGGTCTCCAGTCTCCTGTGAGTGACTACAGTTAGCAGGGGCAAACAACTCTCAGCAATCACATTCACCTAATGTACATTCCCTCCTCACTTATCCTCTCCTGATGTCCAGCCTGGGATGGAGTGGTGTCAGGTCAGAATGCCTAGACTCCCAAAGTCCTCCCCTGGTCTCAGGAGCTCAGGTTGTGGCCCACACAGCTGCTCCCAGAGCTTGTTGATTGACTCTGGTAGAATCTGCCCTTGGAGTGTAGGCTACCAAGTAAAGTCCACTAAATTAGGCTGGAGACTGGAGAGAGGGAGAGAGAGAGAGAGAGAGAGAGAGAGAGAGAGAGAGAGAGAGAGAGAGAGAGAGAGAGAGAGAGAGAGAGAGAGAGAGAGAGAGAAAGAGATGGAAAGAGAGAGAGAGAGAGAGAGACAGAGAGAGAGAGAGAGAGAGAGAGAGAGAGAGAGAGAGAGAGAGAGAGAGAGAAAGAGATGGAAAGAGAGAGAGAGAGACAGAGAGAGAGAGAGAGAGAGAGAGAGAGAGAGAGAGAGAGAGAGAGAGAGAGAGAGAGAGAGAGAGAGAGAGAGAGAGAGCTGCCCCCCAGGGATTGATATTAATTGATTCCCAGTTCTTTGTTCCATGGTGCACATGAGTCAGGTGAGACCACTGCCAGTACCTTAGAGATCTTCCTCCAACGTTATCCTTGACTGTTCTGCTTCATTAAGCTCTTAATTATTTTTACTGCTTTTAGAGTTAACTCAGAGTCGTTATTTTTCTGGGGTGTGGATTTGGAGAGTGAGGTAACTCCATTAAAACACCTTCCCATAATCCTCTGAAAATTTTTTAAACTTTGATGTAAAATTTTGACTCCCAATTTTTAATCGAAAATTTTCACATCTCAGCTTCCATATTTTAGCTTCAAGTTCTGATTCTGAATTGTCTTTTTGACTCCCAAACAGTTTTCAACTTTTAACATCTTCTTTGCCAAATCTTGATGCCAACTTTTTGATCCCAATATTTTTGTAAACTGCTACCTTCCATGTCAGAATCAATACTCTATATTGGTTCCAAGGCAGAAGAGTGGTAAGGGCTAGGCAATGGGGATTTAAATGACTTGCTTGGGGGTCACACAGCTAGAAAGTGTCTGAGGCCAGATTTGAACCAGAACCTTACATTTCTAGGCCTGGTTCTCAATCTACTGAGTAACCTAGCCGCCCTCATTCACCCCAACATTTTGACATTTTCTTTCCCAAGATCTTGGCATGGCCACCATACCCCCCAAGCTCAGGCAAACTGTAAGCAGGGAAATTCTTTTGCTCCCTTCTGTCCTTGTGACTTCTAATCCAATAACATTTGATAACTTGTAGAAGACCCGGAGAGAATTATCATCCTTGGATAGTCCTTTACATCTGAGGTGGATATAGAGATGCACCTCCACACCTTGATACCATCGGACTGTATCTCAAATATCATCTATCCTCTAAACTATGAGGGTCATCCCTTATGTGTCCAGGCAGACCCAGTCAGATGACCGAATCCCTGACTGAATGCCTGAGTGTTTACCACTCTAGAGTCACTATGACACAGTATCACGTTCCCACTGCTATAAAGAGTATATAATCCCCAGAATTGATGGTTTCTCGGAGAAGCCTTTCATCTTGCTGTTTCACCTATACTATCCTCCTGGCCAGATTCAACATTACTTTCTAAATTTTCTCCTTTTATTTTTGCGCTAAGTTTTGGCATCTTGTATTCTTCAAAGTTATCCTTCATGAAACTTGGGGGTTCATCTCTAGTACCCCAAAACAATCTGACATTTCATTCCTATAATTTACTTGCAAGTTTACCAAATTCACATCCAAATATTGACTCTGAAATTTTCACAATTGAAGTCCCAAATGTTTTTATTATCCACTTCTGAATTTAGACACTAAGATGCTTGATTACATGGGTCGAGGGGGATATGGTTGGGAATGGGGACTCTAAATGAACATCCTAGTGCAAACATCAACAACATGGAAATAGGTTCTGATCAAGGACACATGTAAAACCCAGTGGAATTGCATGGTGGCTACAGGAAGGGGGTTGGGGAGGGTGGGAAAGAATATGATTCTTGTAACCAAGGAATAATGTTCTAAATTGACTAAATAAAAAACATGGATCTGAACTCTGGGAGACTACATCTCTCAGGACTCTCTACCCCAACTTCCTCAGACACATCCCACTTCCTTTGTGGGAGATGTCTGAGAAAGTATAAAAGAAGAGAGAAGTGTGGATTTTGGTGCCTTTTCCCAGGAAAGAGCCTTTGGTCTCTGTATTGCTGCCAGAGATCACATTTTCTCTAGCTTTCCCAAACCTTTATTTTTCTAACCCAAACAAGCCTACCTATCCCTAGAGTCTGACTTGATTTAATTTAATTCCATTGCATAACTATACTAGAAAAGAAAGCCTGGTCAATTTCCCTACAGGGACTGGGGGAGACCCAGCTACCTTCCTTTTCCTTCCTTTTTCCCTACATTTCCCTCCAGTTTTCCCATCAACACTATTAATATTTTTGTACAACCATTTATTATGATCGCTGTGAGGTATAAACCAAGTAGTGATATTGCTGGATCAAAGGGCTTGCATTCTTCTAAAGCTCTTTTGAATGATTCAAAATTGCCCTGCAGAATGGTTGGATCAATTCACAACTCCACCAGCAATACATTAGTGTCCCAATTTTGCCACATACCCTCCAACAGATATTATTTTCCTTTCCTATCATATTGACCAATCTGCTAGGTGTGAGGTGTTATCTCAGATATTTTGATTTACATTTCTCTAATTAGGATGGATGTACAACCCTTACTTTCTGTCTTGGTAAAGAAGGAAGGCCGGCCGGCAGCCTTCCCACAAATAGGAAAGATAGAAAGAAAGCTGCCCTTGGGGGAAGGACTACAGTCGAGGAGATGGACAAGAAACAGGCAGACACACACGTAATATTTGCCTATGGAGCTCCACAGTAAAAGCCCCGGCCACTTAGCTATCAGAAGGACATGATACCACTAAGCAGTCCCAAATAAGCAATATGTGGACACAGGAGTATAGAGAGTAGCTGAGAGGAAAAGCCACGATCCCTTGCAGCCTGGGCTGCAGGCACAGATCAGTCCGGCTTGAGGAGAGTAGATCATGAAAGAATTCACTGGTTCCTTAGAGCTGGTACTCTAAGAAATTGAGGAGGAAAGGTCTTTAAGGAAGAGAGAGAGATAGAGAGGGAGGAAGTTAAAGATGGAGCTTGGCCAGAGCTCCAGGAAAGACAGACATAGGTGAGAGGTGATGTGGCAAAGAGGGCTGGCCTTCTGTGGAGCTCCTATTTATTTCCTTTGAGATGCAAATGTGCACAATACATAGGGATGAGTGCAAGCTTATTATCATTAGTCACTTGTAAATTACAACAAGCTATAGGTGTGGTTTGTCTCAGGCCAGGTGAGCACACTAACTGGGGGAAGCTGGGATCAAGGGTTAGAGGCTTTACTAGCCATGTGCAAGACTGAGCATGCTCTCTTCTAAGACAATCTTTACATTCTAACTGTTTCCCTTGTCCCTAGATAGGTGTGGACTTCTACACTTGGACTCAATACTGTGTATTGGTTCTAAGGTGGAACAGTGGTAAGGGCTAGACAATGGGGCTTAGGTAACTTATCCAGGGTCACCCAGCTAGGAAGTGTCTGAGGCCAAATTTGAGTACAGGACTTCCTGTTTCTGGGAGTGGTTTTCAATGCACTGAACTCTCCAACTTCCCAGTCATGTGACTATACATCGTTTTTTATTTCATCATCTGAAAACTGCCTATTCATGTCCCATGACCATTTGCCAATTAGGAATGACTTGATTTCTTGTACATTTGAATAAGTTTGTTAAAAATTTGATAAATTAGACCTTTGCCAGATATTTTTGTTATACAATTTTCCCCTAGTTTACTGCTTCCCTTTTAATTTTGGTTGCATTGGTTCTGTTTGTATAAAAATTTAACTTTATATTACCGAAATTATTCATTTTTCATCTTGTAATATTCTCTATCTCTTGTTTGGTTTTAAATTCTTTCATTTCCCATAGATCTGAGAGGTATGCTGTTCTATGTTCACCTAATTTACTTAGAATTTCTCCTTTATACTTAAGTCATTTACCCATTCTCAGTTTATCTTGGTATAGGTGTGCGATGTGGATCTGATCCTAATTTTTCCCATACTGCTTTCCATTTTCCCCAGCAGTTGTAGACAAATAGTGAGTTCTTGTCCCAAAAGCTGGGATCTTAGGGTTTATCAAACACTTCCTTGCTGAAATCATTTACCTCTAGTCTATTCCATTGATCCATCCTTCTATCTCTTAGCCAGGGCTATATTCTTCTTCTAAAATGTATTTTGGTTTAGAATATTTTTCCATGGTTACAAGATTCATGATTCCCCCTCCTCACTTCCCCCCTCCCAGATATGACAAGCAGTTCCACTGGGTTACACATATATCATTGTTCAAAATCTATTTCCATGTTATTCATATGTTCAATAGAGTCATCTTTTGATGTCAAAACCCTAATCATATCCCCAAACTCTTTGACAAAAGAAACAAAGAAGGACTATTACCAGACCTTGAATAGAATACTAGAAAAAAGACTCAAGGAAGTTATCCCGAAGATTATTCACTATGATCAGGTGGGATTTATACCAGAATGGTTTAATATTAGGAAAACTATCCACTTAATTGACCATATCAATAACCAAACCAACAGAAATCACATGATTATCTCAACAGATGCAGAAAAAGTCTTTTTCTTAAAGGTATAGCAACTATCCAAAGTATTTTGTTCTAATTTTTCAATAGAATTCAGATAAAATTATTTTGTTATTATATCCAATTCTTTGCAGAACAAATAAAAGCACTGCCTTTTGCAACTGACTTAAAGAGTCTCTGAAATGTGATTTTAATGCCTTCTGCTACAACTTTATATTTTGAAAGGTTTTCATCCTAAATGTTTTGGACATTGAGTATTTAGTGGCTTAATGAATTAAATGATTCTTTTATTCATTTTTATTAAATATTTATTTTATCATAATTATCTTGTTTTTATTAAATATTTTTACTTTTCAGTGAACAGATCATGAGGAAATTGTGGGTAAGCAACATCTACTTTTGTAATGCTATTCCATTTCCGCTAGAGTTTGTTGAATTCTGAAGGAAATGTAGGATTTGTGTTTGTAGTTGGGGATTTATTGTCCCTTGGTGAATAAAGGATAGTAATCTTCTGCTGTATAATTCCAGTTACATGCTTATATAAGTAAGTATCCAGTGGATACTGAGTGACTGTAATCTACAGTGATAGATTGCGCATGCTTTGGTATTTTTTTTACCACTTTATTCCAAAATCCAAACTGATCAGTAAATCTCATGTCCTTAAGGAAAATCTTTTCATTAACCTAATCTGGAATTGCAAGGAAAACTCCTTTCACATCTCTAAATAAATCTATATCACTCAGCATTTGTTTGATGCTTGTTTTCTGACATATTATTTGAATGCATGAAGATGTTCTATGTGGAAGATCTTTTCTTACTATGTTTGTGGATCTTGGTAGTTTCAGAGTGTGAACCTTAAAAGTTCTCAGACCCTACTTCATAAGGTTAGGATTGTGAACCTTGAAAATTCCCCATTGGGACCATTCCCCATTGGGACCAATTCTCCATTTGGGCAGTGAAGCTACTTAGATCAGGAATGTGAGACCTCTACTCCACCCCTACTTAAGTCTGCCCTAGGGGGAGATAAAGTTGTAAACTTCTTGCTGAACAATGAAAGATGCTTAAACCCATACTTAGAGTAGGACAAAAGTTCTTAAGCTATGCCTATTTTGGGTTCATTGAATAATTGGGACAAAAGGGTGCTAAGTACCTATAAAGGTCAGACAACTGGTGAACTTACAAGGAGCAAAGAGGTGAAAAGTTACTCAGAGATTCTAGTCTACTCAGGTGTGAATTACTCAAAAAGATTAGTCTACTCAGGTGTGAACCAAGAATGGTCTGTCCTTTGAAAAATGTCTACTGTGATTGGTAGATATAAGGACTTAGGGGAGGTGACAGAGGAGAAAATGCCCTTTAAATAGGAGCTCAGATTCATTCAGATGGTGCATTCATATTGAGGATTGAGCTGGTGGAGGCAGCTGAGATGATGCTGGCCTGGTGTGACTAGAATCCTTGCTTGGACAGATCTTGTGGTGAATGATTAAGGACTGACTGATCTTTCTCTTAAGGGCTTAGGCCTGGGTTGGCCAGGGCTGCCCTGGGCTGGCCTATCCTTTTCTCATTATTCCCCTTTTTCTCTCTTTCTCTCCTTTTCTTTAACTCCTCATTTGTATTAATTAAAATCTCTATAAAACCTAGCTGACTTGGGTATATTTAAATAATTGGGAATATTTCCCTGGCGACCCCCTTATATTTGATTTAAAAACGAAACACTGTTGTGAAAACATATTTCCTGTGGTCAAAACTTACTCATACACTCTTATATCTACGACAATTTAAGTCTTCCCCTATTTAATCACTACAGTTTACGGCCTCAACTATTTTAATTATTACAAGAGGCCCTGTCTGGAAGTAAGCCATTTTTTTGGTTCCATTTGACAAATGTAGTAGCCTATACTCATTGCCAACCTTTAATATTGCTATTTGTTTTAAAAGGTTTCTGTCAACTTCTAATCTGTGTTCATTCATTTTTTATTATGCATACTAAGAACCTCTTTCACTCTTTTTTCTGCCATTGGCAAGAAGTGCTTACCACTATGACATTGTATGGGTTTTTATTTATATACATTCTAGAGTCATTTTGGTACATTTTATAATGCTGAAGTTTTTTTAAACCCTTACCTTCCACTTTAGAATTAATACTATGTATTGCTTCCAAGGCTGAAGAGTGGTAAGGGCTAGGTAAGGGCTAGGTAAGGGGGTGGGGGGGTAAGAGACTTGCCCAAGGTCATACAGCTAGGAAGTGTCTGAGGCTAGATTTGAACCTAGGACCTCTGGTCTCTGGGCCTGGTTCTCTACCCACTGGCACACCAAGCTACACCCCCACTCCCTTTTTAAAACATGTTAAGGCTACTATCACGTAGTTGTTAATTGCTCTAAATATGTCCTTCTTAATCTTTGACTTCAGGAAAATGGTCCATTTCTTAAGTAGCCTGACTTTTTTTCCTTGGTGTCCTTGGGTTCACGTGTCTTGCCTGGAGAAGATCACCTTTTTTGCCAGTTTATTTCAACCTATTCTATTCTTCCTTAATGTACCTTAAGAATTTTACACTCATTGAATCCAAATGACATTTTGATCTTGTTAGAAAAAATTTCCATGAGATAAGTAAAGTGACTATTCTTTCCAGTGGAACCACATAACTTTAGAGCTCATCTATGTTTAGGAAATAATATGTTTTGGTTTGATTACCTCTTTTACTGGAAAGTCCAACTTGATTCTATTTAGGAGTGATCATAATGTGTTTAGTGCTAGAGCAGACTTACATTAAATTGTCTTTCTGGAAGATTCCTCTTTTAGTATAAATTGTTGTTGATGTTTATTGTGTTGGTTGTATGTATTGGAGAACATCTACAACCATGTAGATGTCAAGTACCACAGTGCCATTACTATGCTTGGGTGGAGTGTATATTTGCCTGAAGCAGCCCAGCGGGAGAGTGAGTGGGACACCTGACCAGAAGACATGAGTTTTCTTAGAAATTTAAGCAAAGTCCAGATTCCTGTGTTTTAAGCAGTTGGGTTTGTGTGTATGTGTGGGGAGGTCCCTGCAGAATCACTTTCTTGCTGGATTTTGTTCTGCTCTTCGATTCTTTCTGTCAGGAATTCTGGAAAGAATTTGTTTTGATCCTGGGTAAAGAGGTGGAGGGTGGAGTGGGGACCATCTTGCCGAGGATCATGCCAACAGTTTCTTCTAGGAGAAAACCTTCAGGTATGAATCTGGTTTCCTGGTCTACATGCCTCTAAGTTGGGGGAAAAGAAGCTCTGGTAGACCAGGGAGAGTAAGAACAAGTTTCTGTGGGGTTTGGGAAAGGTGAAGGTCTACAGCCCTGACTTCTAATATTTTCAGAATTGAGAATGAAATCATGTTTGGCTTGTAGTTTATACCAGATATCTCCCTCAGGAAATGGAACTTCTCCCCCTACCTATCAATAACCCTTCCTGACACAAACTCCATGGCAATATCAACCCATGATGGCGTGTCTAAAGAAGAGACTCGAATATTCTCCTTTGATTTTCATGTGGTTGAGGATGTTGATTTTTAATTTTTTTTGTTATTCTCACCTTTTAACCCACAAGCTACACTACTCAGAGAAATTTTGAAGTCTCTGGTAGGGAAAGAATGAGAAGGTTTTCCCTTTTCCCCAAACCAAGCCTTTCGTCTGCTCTTTGAATTTTCTCCATTCTATTTTTCCCTGCCTCCTCAACCAATGCATTTGTCTTTCTCATGTCTTAATTTATTTTTTATATCATCCCTTCCTATTTCACTTACACCCTTACATTCTGCCTGTGTAAACTCCTTCTAACTGCCCTAGTAACGATAATGATCTTAAGAGTTATGAAAACCATCTTCCTGCAGAGGTATGTGCACAGTTTAACCTCATGGAATGGCTTTTGAGATCTCTAGTTTACCCTTTTTCCCTTCTTTTCAGTTTTGTATTTGAGCTCACTTTTCCATTCAGCTCTGCTCTTTTTATCAGGAAGCGTTGAAAATCCTCTATTTCACTGAATACCCATTTTTCCTGATAAAGTATTATGCTTAGTTTTGCTTAATGACTCTTGGTTGAAAGTCTAGTTCTTTTGTCCCATGGAATATCGTATTCTAGGCCCTCTGATTCTTTAATATAGAAGATGCTAAATCTTGTGTTATCTTGACTATGTCTCCATGATATTTAAATGATTTCTTTTTGGCTGTTGGAAATATTTTCTCATTGACCTGATGATTTTGGAATTTGGATATAATATTCACTGGGAGTTAAGCTTTTGGAATCTCTTTCAAGAGGTGATTGGCGCACTTTTAAAATGTTTATCTTACCTTGTGGTTCTGGAATATTAAGCTAGGTTTCCATTATCATTTCTTTTTCTTTCATTATCTTTTTTAAATCATCCTGTTCATCACTCCTTAGAGTACAATAGTGTTACATCCCCATCACATACCACAGTTCATGGATATCCCTTTAATTTCTATTTTTTGTGACTACAAAAACAACAGATATACTATAGTATATTATATAATATAATATATTATATAATAATATATATATATAATAATAATAATAAATATTTTTTGTGCAAGGAAAGCTCCCCCCTCCTTTTTCTCTCCAGGATACAGATACAGTGGTGATATTATTGTATCAAAAGGTATGCATTATTTCCCTTTCAGCATAATTCAAAATTGCCCTCCAGAATGATGGCTAAGTTCACAGATTCCACACTAATGCATGTATTCCAATTTTGCCACATCCCCTCCAAAATTTATCATTTTCCTTAACTATCATATTGATCAATCTGATAGGCATGAGGTGGTACCTCAGAATTGTTTTACCTTGCATTTCTCTAATCAAGAGGAATTTAGAACATTTTAATATGTTTTTTTTTAACCCTTCCCTTTTGTCTCAGAATCATTATTTTTTACTGGTTCCAATGCAGAAGAGCGGTAAGGGCTGGGTAATAGGGGATAAGTGACTTGCTCAGGATAACATAGCTAGGAAGTGTCTGAGGCCAGATTTGAGCCTGGTTCTTTAGGGATTGCAATTATATTGGAAATTATAGTGAAAATAAATAAAATGCAGATGATAATATTCATTTATATTGTATTCTGCAACTTTGTTAAAGCTATTATTTTCTGTTTTTGCTCTATCATTGTTGAATTATGAAAAGAATTAGGTAGGAAGTCCTTTTCTGTGTATTTTCCCAAATCATTTATACAATTTTGGAATTAATTGCTCTTGAAATCTTTAGTAGTATCCACCTATGAATCCACCTAGCCCAAGGAATTTTTTTTCTTACAGGTTCCTTGATGGTTTATTCAATTTCTTGTTCTGAGATGGGAGCATTTAAGTATTCTATTTCCTCTTTTGTTAATCTAAGCAATTTATATTTTTGTGAATATTCATCCATTTCACAGAGATTGTTAGATTTATTTGCATATATTTGGGCAAAATATCACCTAAAGTTTTATTTAATATCCTCTTCATTGGTGGTGATTTAACGCTTTTCATTTTTTATACTGATTATTGGATTTTTTGGTATGAATGTATTTGCTTACTTTGTGCCTTTCTCATTTGATTGTGAGCTTGTGGTGTGCAAGAGATGATCATTTTCCTCTTTTCTATCCCCAGAATTTAGCACAGAGCCTGGCACACAGCTTCTGTGTCTTAAATAATTTCTGATGAGTTAATATATTCTTGCATAGTTTTTTCATTCCTGGCTCCTTAGCTTGGCTTTTGTTGATATTTTGTATACAATTATACATGTACATCCTCTCCTAGACAGAAGCTCGGTACCTTTTTGTCCCTACTACCTATAGCAACCAGAGGCATTAATGGGTGCTCATGAAAAGTTTTTGAACAAATATTTAATTGGATTGAGCAGTTTCATTTAACTGTTTTCATTTTTATTTGTATTTGTAGCTGTATCTCTAGCTCTCAGAATAGGCTCAGGAAAGTAGTCATTTAGATTGTTTATTTTTTTAAAAAACTTTTTCATTGTAAATTAAGGTTTCAGTTTTTGACTGATTGACTTAAATAACATGGTCTTTTGGTTCCATCTGGTGTCCCTCCAGGATACTGCAATTCAAAAAAAAAAAATTAGGGTTTTTGCCCTCTTGTGGCCATCTCAGATACTGCAATTTTAGTCTGCCATCCTGTGTCCAAACGGCAGCATTACATTTCCACCCATTCTAAAACCAATTTTACTGGATTTTAGAACATGCAACAGTTGTTCTGATGAATCTGGCTTCTTGGCTTACACCTCTCCAAACAGCAAAACACTGTCAAAATGGGCATAATGTAGCCAAATGTAATTCTGAATTTAGGAAATGACGTAGGAGGTTTAAGATTGAATTTAAATGTTAAGGCTAAATTACTAACACTGAAATAAGCCTCTCATATGAGATAACCTATAAATATGAATATCAATAAAGATAAATACGGTAGTGGTGAAGCCATCATTAAGCAGGTTTCATCCTACAGCATAACTTGCCCCTGCATATATTTTTGATGCTTTCTACTCACAAAAGAAAAATGAGGAGATGACAAATGTAAGAGAATGGGTGTGTTTAAGGTGGAGGTAAATGAATGAAGCAAACATCCACGTGTGGGCAAGAGAATGGTGTGGTGAAGACTGCTCACAGGGGCTCCTACAAGCAATATCAAAAATGATGATGTAGATACAGCACTGAGTCAGGGCAGGTAATCAAAATAAACCAGAGAAAAAGAACAAAGTAAAAATCCCCAATTAAACACTAATTAGTAAATCCTAACCCTCAAAGCAGAAATTAATAAAATTGAAAGTAAAAGAACTACTGAATTAATAAAGAAGAGGAGCTGGTTCAATGAAAAAAATAGAGTATTGGTAAATTTGAGTTTTTTAAAAAGGTAGAGAATCAAATGAATACTATCAAAAATTAAAAGGGCAATTTCACCTCTAATGAAGAGGAAATTAAAGCAATTGTCAGGAACCATTTTGCCCAATTATATGCATATAAATCTGATAATCTAGGGGAAATGGATGAAGATTTACAAAGATATAAATTGCCTGATTAAAAAAAGAGGAAATGCAACACTTAAATAAATAATCCCATCTCAGAAAAAGAAATTAAGCAAGGCATCAATGAACTCCCCAAGAAAAAAATGACAAAAAGAGATGGATTCACAAGTGAATTCTATCAACCATTTATAGAATTATTAATCTTAATACTCTAAAAAAAAGTTGTAAATGTATAATATTCGATGTGCTTTTTCTACAAGCTTATCAGTGCCAATTTTTTCATATTTTTATTACATACTCCAAAAAGGAAAACTTAAGAGTATACTTTGCCCTTGGTCTATGTAGGTGTGTAATAGCCTATTCCCCCTAGGAGGGTCAACAACTGCGCGTCCACAGAAATTGTCCAACCTAGAGCACTCAGTTAACCACGGAGGCTTTATTTTCATATACCAGAACGTCTTCCATTATTTGAAGGGGAAGCTAATGGACCCCAAATCCAGCTGCCTGCCTGAATTCTGGGACTGGTGGGAGAGAGCAAGAAAGAGTTCCCATAAAGATATTACCCAAAAAGATGAGGATTCAGGAGTAATGATCAACAATGATATTAACATGTAACCACAGCAATGGTGGTTGGCACAAAATGTCTACATAGGCATTGTCAGGAATGTAATCTTTACATAGATGAAAATGATCATTTTCAATAACATAGGTTCCTAATTAAAAATTTCAAAGTGCATTTTTCCTGACATCTCATTCCTTTTAAAGAGTAATATCAGGACTATCTGTCCATTATAAATCTTCAAACCTAAATTTTTGTTGTTGTCATGGTTACTAGGTTTAGGCTATCAATGAAAAATTTCTATCACAAACCCTAACAAATTTCATTTCGAAGAAGAAAAGATCAAGGATGTCCAGGTAAATCATGAAAAAAAATGCAAAAGAAGGAGGACTTGCAGTCCCAGATCTCAAACTATCCTATAAAGCAGTGATTATCAAAACAATTTCATACTGGCTAAGAGAAAGAAAAGAGGATCAGATTAGGTTTGGATCAACATCTCACACCCTACACTAAGATAAACTCATAATGGATGAATGAACTGAATATAAAGAAGGAAACTATAAGCAAATTAGGCAAACACAGGTACTTGTCAGATCATTGGGAAAGGAAAGACTTTAAAACCAAGAAAGAGCTAGAAAAAAATCACAAAATGTAAAATCAATAATTTGGTTACATCAAATTAAAAAGTTTTTGTACAAACAAAACTAATGCATCCAAAATTAGAAGGGAAGCCACAAATTGGGAAACAATCTTCATTACAAAAACATCTGACAAAGGTCTAATTACTCAAATTTATAAAGAGCTAAACCAATTGTACAAAAATCAAGCCATTCTCCAGTTGAAAAATGGACAAAGGACATGAATAGGCAATTTTTCCGTTACAGAAATCAAAATTATTAATAAGCACATGAAAAAGTGTTCTAAATCACTTATAATCAGAGAAATGCAAATCAAAACAACTTTGAGATATCACCTCACACCTAGCAGATTGACTAACATGTCAGCAAAGGAAAGTAATGAATGTTGGAGGGGATGTGGCAAAGTTGGGACATTAATTCATTGTTAGTGGAGCTGCAAAATGATCCAATCATTCTGGAAGGCAATTTGGAACTATGCCCAAAGGGCGATTAAAGACTGTCTGCCCTTTGATCCAGACATAGCACTCCTGGGTTTGTACCCCAAAGAGATAATGGGGAAAAAGACTTGTACAAAAATATTCATAGTCGTGCTCTTTGTGGTGGCCAAAAATTGGAAAATGAGGGGATGCCCATCAATTGGGGAATGGCTGAACAAATTGTGGTATATGTTGGTGATGGAATACTATTGTGCTCAAAGGAATAATAAAGTGGAAGAATTCCATGGGGACTGGAACAATCTCCAGGAATTGATGCAGAGTGACAGGAACAGAACCAGGAAAACAATGTACACAGAGACTGATACACTGTGGTACAATCGAAGGTAATGGACTTCTCCATTAGTGGCAATACAGTGATCCTGAACACCTAGGAGGAATTTATGAGAAAAACCACTATCCACACCCAGAGGAAACAGTGTGGGAGTAAAAATACCAAAGAAAAACAACTGCTTGAATACATGGGTCATAGGGATATGGTTGGGGATGTAGACTCTAAATGAACATCCTAGTGTAAACAACATGAAAAATGGGTTCTTATCAAGGACACATGTAATACCCAATGAAAATGTGTGTTGGTTGTGGGAGGAGTGGGAGGAGGGGAGAGAGGGAAATAATGTGATTATTATAACCAAGGAATAATGTTCTAAATTGACTAAACTCCTTCAAATGAAAAAATAAGGAAACTGAGTCTGAAAGAGTTTAATAAGGAAGAGAAGCAAAGGCATAGGTGAGAGAATAGCAATAAACCAGGGATGAGGGGAGCCCTGGTGACAAAGAGGACACTGGATTCTCTCTGTGGTCAAGGAGAGATGGCAGTGAGAGGGGTAAATTCACTCAGTTACCCAACTTCCTCTTAGGAGAGTACAGTGTCAAGGGTGACAAGCCTCACCTGGCTGAGAGTGAGGTTTGTTTGGGCCCCATTGTCATAGCAACAAGGGAATGTTTGGTAACAGAGCCAGTGACTTCACAGAAGCTTGTCTTAATTCCACATTTCTGAAGCTCAGGGAAGAGCAGAGCCAGCCAGGAGAGAATGTGGAGGCAGAGGAAGACAATAGTTCCCTTGGAAGAGCTGTGACTACTAGAAAAGTACTGTCCTGGTGAGTGTACTCTTTTTGTGACTTCTAGAAAAGTACTGTCCTGGTGAGTATACTCTTTATCTCTCATCCAAAATTTTGGGGGAGGGAGCAAGAGTGGAGGTCTGCTGGGAAAAGGGACCCACTGAGCCTCCACTCAGGTTTTTGCTGCTTGTAAAGAAAAAGACGGCCCCAAGTCCTAGTGCTGTGGGAGGAGGTGGGGGGTAGTGACTAGCCCAAGGTCACACAGAGTGTCACGTTACTCAAATACAGGAAAATCTTGATACTGTTAATTTAAATCAATATCCAATGACTCCAAGAATTAGATTTTATAAGATTTAATAATAATTACTTGAAGCAGAAGGAATAAAAGGACAAAAGTAAAAGCTTTCCCAGCCACGTTCACAGGAAAAGAGAAGAGAGGGTGTGTGTCCCACACAAACTTTATCCCCAAAACTGATGAATGTAACAAAACAAAAGTGGGATGCTGGGAAAGCAAATCCTGAGGTGCAAAATTCTAATTACACAGTACTCACTTAAAATGCCAGACTAAAGAAAAGACAGACAGACAGAGAGAAGAAGAAAGAGACAAGAATAAACCGCAGACAGAGAGACAAATAGATAGACAGATACATAGACAGACAGACAGAATTGGGCTATTTATTGGGTACTTACTATGTAACAGGTACTGTACTAACTTTCAAATAAGAGAATAGAACTCTGGGGGCACTTGAGTATCAAGCTGCAGACTAGGAAATGAGATGGAGGTTTGGTTCCAGGTGTCAATTTTGGAAAACACACAAACACTAAAGCAGTTAGAAAGGCCAAGTCTTTAATCAGGACCAGAGCGTGCTCAAGATTCCTCCACCACCCAGAGTCAAGACCTTCATACCACACAGAGTCAACGCTCTGAGACTCTGGGAACAGTGTCTCTTGGACATCCCCCACCCTAGAAATTTTCCAAAGAGTAACTAATCTTGGGGGTCTTATATACCTTTTGGGGAATAAAGGACAGGGAAGGATGACTGATTAGCTTTACAATGGCCTCAAGGAAATGAGAAATCCAGGGCTGGATTGTCAGGGAAAGTCTGATACTTTACAATGGATATAAAAGGATGATTCAAGGCTTGGTCTGGGCTACCTGGGAAGAGGTCTCTGATACAATTGGAAAGACCTCTAAGAACAAAAGGTTTGATTTAAGATTTGATTATGTACTAATCTGATATAAACTGGGACCATTAAATACTTTCAGTTTTCCAAATTATTTAGCACTACAAAGAGTGCAGGTACAAATATTTTTGTACAAGTCTTTTCCCTTATTATCACTTTGGGGTAAAAACCCAGCACCAGTGAATGGTGAGATCAATTCACAACTACACCAGCAATGCATTTGTTTACCAACTTTGCCACATCCCCTCCAACATTTAACACTTTCCCAAAGGGTGTGAAAAGAATGTCTGCCCTTTGATCCAGCCACAGAACTGCTGGGTTTATACACAGAAGAGGGGAGGCAGAGTCAGGATGGTGGCCTAAAAGGAGCAGAAGTTTAGACCTCTGAATACCCTTCCTTATCGATCACAAACTGAATGCTCCTAGGGGACTGAAAATCAAACCTAACAACAATACAGAGCCAAGGAACCCTCCTGCTGGACTCAATTCAAAAGGTGTACCCCCCCCCCAAAGCCAGAATCTGAGAACACTCGGGTTTAAGAGGAAGGCAGAAGGAAGTTCCCAGGACCCCTCTCCCCGCCCACCAAGAGTGCTGAGACTCCAGAGGCAGTGGGAACTTCTGAATGGGCAAAGGAGCTGTTCTGGAGGGTGTACCATGTGGGCAGGGCTGTGCCAAGCTCAGAGCATCGAACACAGATGGCAGGGAAGAAGCTAGAGAGGGAGCATAGAGCTGGCAGCCTGGCCAGAGCTGTGGAGATCCTCCATATTTGCTCTAGCCTTAGAGAACGTGTTGGCCTCAGAGCACACCCAGCCCAGCCAAGCTAAGCTTAATCCCATCAAATTTCTTCAGAACTCAGGGAAGCCCAGGCTCTGCACCCCTTCCTCATTGACTACTGGACTTTAATCCAATCAAAAGCATCCAGGGGACAGGGAAGCTCAAACCCCCAACAACCCTGCCTGAGAGACTGCACTGAGAGGTCTTCTGTCAAAGTTCCAAGAGGGGAGACTGACATAAACCCACAAAACCAAAAAAATGAGAAGAGCAACAGCACAGACACATATGGGGAACAAAGAAGGATATGAGCAAAGAACAGAAAAAGAAGAAAGAAATTACAATAGATAGCTTCTATATAGTGAATGGAGCAGAGGGGGAGGGATCAGCAAATGATAAATCAGAAATCCCAGCAAATTGGATAAACTCAAAACACAGTTCAAAACCTAATTAAGAGAGGCTGAAGACAACTTTAACAGCAAGATACATCGTCTTGAAAGCCAAAATTAATCAGCCAGAAAATGAGGCTAAGGAGATGAAAAATGAAGTAAAGAGGATGAAAGATGACCTCTATCAAAAATCAGACCAGAAAGAGAGGGATGACCAAAAATCCGGGGATGAAATCCAGTTTTTAAGAACCAGAATACAACAACGAGAATCAAGTGACCTCACAAGGCAGCAGGACACTATGAAACAAAACCAAAAGAGTGAAAAAATTGAGGAAAATATGAAGCATCTCATTCACAAAACAGAGGATTTAGAAAATTGTTCAAGGAGAGACAATTTACAAATCATTGCTCTACCAGAAGATCATGACAAAAGAAAAAGCCTGGATACAATACTACAGGAAATTATTCAAGAAAACTGCCCGGATATTCTAGAACAAGAGGGAAAAGTGGAGATTGATAGAATCCACAGATTCTGTACTTAATTCACCAACTGACAACACCCAGAAATGTTATAGCCAAATTCAAGAACTTTCCAAGTATTTGTAAAGAAAAGACCAGAACTCCACAGTGGAAAGTTTGATATCCAAACACAAAGAGCAAGAGAAAAATGAAAAGGTAAATATTAAAGAAAGGGAAAAGGAGAAAAATGTTTTTTTTCTTGTATTCAAACTCTCTTCTATAAGGTCTACATTTCGAACGAATTGTATATATATTAATATGTGGGGGAAATGTTATGTGTAATTCTCAAAAATTGTATGCATTGTTATATTAATTAGAAGAATCACTCATAGGGAAGGATTAGGGCATTAAGATGATATGGAGAAAGGGGGGAAAGAAAGAAAAAGGGAGGGAGGGAATAGGTGATGGTATCATGATATACTAGAAGAAATAGAAATAAATTAAATAGAATAATCCTTGTCCCACAAAGATACACATGGGAAGGGGAGGGGAAGAATTCTCTTATAAGAATGAGAGGAACAGAATGTTTATTGGCACAACTTAAACCTTACTCTCCATGTAATCAAATCTGAGAGGGAAGAGCATCTAGACCCATTGGGATCTTGAATTCTATCTTATACAACAGGGTAAAAGGGAAGGCAAAATTAAGGGGGAGTAGAGGGTAGGGAGTTCAAAAAGGGAGGGAAGTAGAAGGGGGGAGAGAAATTAATAGACTCTAAAAAAAGAAGGTAACAAAAAGGGAGGGACTAGAAAGGGAAGCATATCAAGGGAGGGGATTATGGGGACTGATTTAAAGTAATCTACCAGTTTAAAAGGTTATAGCAAAAGAAGAAAGGTCAGAATTAGGGGAGGAGATCAAAATGCCAGGGAAGTCACAAGTGACAATCATAACTTGAACGTGAATGGGATGAACTCACCCATGAAACGTAGAAAAATAGCAGACTGGATTAGAATCCAAAACCCAAGCAACACACCTAAGGTGGATAGATACTCACAAGGTCAGAATTAAAGGATGGAGTAAGACGTATTGAGCCTCAACTGATAGAAAGAAGGCAGGAGTTGCAATCATGATCTCTGACAAAGCCAAAGCAAAAATAGACCAGATCAAAAGGGATAGGGAAGGTAAGTACATCCTGATAAAAGGGAGTATAGACAATGACTAATCAACATGTATGCACCAAATGGTATAGCACCCAAATTTCTAATAGAGAAACTAGGAGAATTAAAGGAGAATATAGATAGTACAACTATATTAGTGGGAGACCTGATTCAACCACTATCAAATTTAGATAAATCAAAACAAAAAATAAATAAGAAAGAGGTTAAAGCTGTGAATGAAATATTAGAAAAATTAGAGTTAACAGATATATGGAGAAAAATAAATAGGGAAAAAAAGGAATAAACTTTCTAGTGTTTTCAACAGGAATGAGTGTTTTATTTTGTCAAAGGCTTTTTCGGAATCCATTGAGATAAACATGCAATTTATGTTGGTTTATTAATTCATATGGTACATTTTGCTGATAGATTGCCTAATATTAAATTAGCTTCGCATTCCTATTATAAATACCTACTTGTGAATAATCCTTGTGATATATTGCTGTAATCTCTTTGCCAGTTTAAGATTTTTGCATCAATTTTCATTTAAGGAAATTTATCTGTATTTTTCTTTCTGTTTTTGGTCTTAATTTAAGTATCCGCACCATATTTCTGTCATAAAAACTTGGTGGGATTCCTTCTTTCCTTATTTTACCAAATTTTTTTAGAGTATTAAGATTTATAATTCTATAAATGGTTGATAGAATTCAGTTGTGAATCCATCTCGTTTTGTCATTTTTTTTCTTCGGGAGTTCATTGATGCCTTGCTCAATTTCTTTTTCTGAGATGGGATTATTTATTTAAGTGTTGAATTTCCTCTTTTTTAAATTAGGCAATTTATATCTTTGTAAATCTTCATCCATTTCCCCTAGATTATCAGATTTATATGCATATAATTGGGCAAAATGGTTCCTGACAATTGCTTTAATTTCCTCTTCATTAGAGGTTAAATCGCCCTTTTAATTTTTGATAGTATTCATTTGATTCTCTTCCTTTTTAAAAAACTCAAATTTACCAATACTCTATTTTTTCATTGAACCAGCTCCTCTTCTTTATTAATTCAGTAGTTCTTTTACTTTCAATTTTATTAATTTCTGCTTTGAGGGTTAGGATTTACTAATTAGTGTTTAATTGGGGATTTTTACTTTGTTCTTTTTCTATGGTTTATTTTGATTGCCTGCCCTGATTCAGTGCTGTATCTACATCATCATTATTGATATTGCTTGTAGGAGCCGCTGTGAGCAGTCTTCACCACACCATTCTCTTGGGCACACATGGATGTTTGCGTCATTCATTTACCTCCACCTCAAACACACCCATTCTCTTACATTTGTCATCTCCTCATTTTTCTTTTGTGAGTAGAAAGCATCAATAATATATGCAGGGGCAAGTTATGCTGTAGGATGAAACCTGCTTAATGATGGCTTCACCACTACCGTATTTATCTTAATTGATATTCATATTTATAGGTTATCTCATGTGAGAGGCTTATTTCAGTGTTAGTAATTTAGCCTTAACATTTAAATTCAATCTTAAACCTCCTACTACATTTCCTAAATTCAGAATTACATTTGGCTACATTATGCCCATTTTGACAGTGTTTTGCTGTTTGGAGCGGTGTAAACCAAGAAGCCAGATTCATCAGAACAACTGTTGCATGTTCTAAAATCCAGTAAAATTGGTTTTAGAATGGGTGGAAATGTAATGCTGCCGTTTGGACACAGGATGGCAGACTAAAATTGCAGTATCTGAGATGGCCACAAGAGGGCAAAAACCCTAATTTTTTTTTTTTTTTGAATTGCAGTATCCTGGAGGGACACCAGATGGAACCAAAAGACCATGTTATTTAAGTCAATCAGTCAAAAACTAAAACCTTAATTTACAATGAAAAAAGTTTTTTAAAAAAATAAACAATCTAAATGACTACTTTCCTGAGCCTGTTCTGAGAGCTAGAGATACAGCTACAAATACAAATAAAAATGAAAACAGTTAAATGAAACTGCTCAATCCAATTAAATATTTGTTCAAAAACTTTTCATGAGCACCCATTAATGCCTCTGGTTGCTATAGGTAGTAGGGACAAAAAGGTACCGAGCTTCTGTCTAGGAGAGGATGTACATGTATAATTGTATACAAAATATCAACAAAAGCCAAGCTAAGGAGCCAGGAATGAAAAAACTATGCAAGAATATATTAACTCATCAGAAATTATTTAAGACACAGAAGCTGTGTGCCAGGCTCTGTGCTAAATTTTGGGGATAGAAAAGAGGAAAATGATCATCTCTTGCACACCACAAGCTCACAATCAAATGAGAAAGGCACAAAGTAAGCAAATACATTCATTCCAAAAAATCCAATAATCAGTATAAAAAATGAAAAGCGTTAAATCACCACCAATGAAGAGGATATTAAACAAAACTTTAGGAGATATTTTGCCCAAATATGTGAAAATAAATCTAACAATCTCTGTGAAATGGATGAATAGTCACAAAAATATAAATTGCTCAGATTAACAAAAGAGGAAGTAGAATACTTAAATGCTTCCATCTCAGAACAAGAAATTGTATAAACCATCAAGGAACCTGTAAGAAAAAAAATTCCTTGGGCTAGATGGATTTATAAGTGGATACTACTAAAGATTTCAAGAGCAATTAATTCCAAAATTGTATAAATGATTTGGGAAAATGCACAGAAAAGGAGTTCCTACCTAATTCTTTTCATAATTCAAAAATGATAGAGCAAAAACAGAAAATAATAGCTTTAACAAAGTTGCAAAATACAATATAAATGAATATTATCATCTGCATTTTATTTATTTTCACTATACTTTCCAATATAACTGCCATACCTAAAGAACCAGGCTCAAATCTGGCCTCAGACACTTCCTAGCTATGTTACCCTGAGCAAGTCACTTATCCCCTATTACCCAGCCCTTACCGTCCTCTGAATTGGAACCAGTAAAAAATAATGATTCTGAGACAGAAGGGAAGGGTTAAAAAAACATATTAAAATGTTCTAAATTCCTCTTGATTAGAGAAATGCAAGGTAAAACAATTCTGAGGTACCACCTCATGCCTATCAGATTGATCAATATGATAGTTAAGGAAAATGATAAATTTTGGAGGGGATGTGGCAAAATTGGAACACATGCATTAGTGTGGAATCTGTGAACTTAGCCATCATTCTGGATGGCAATTTTGAATTATGCTGAAAGGGAAATAATGCATACCTTTTGACACAATAATATCACCACTGTGTCTGTATCCTGGAGAGATAAAGGGGGGGGGGGAGATTTCCTTGCAGAAAAAATATTTATTATATATACATATATTATTATTATATAATATATTATATAATATAAGATATTATATCTGCTGTTTTTGTAGTCACAAAGAAATAGAAATTAAAGGGATATCCATGAACTGTGGTATGTGATGGTGATGTAATACTATTGTACTCTAAGGAGTGATGAACAGGATGATTTAAAAAAGAAAATGAAAGAAAAAGAAATGATAATGGAAACCTAGCTTAATATTCCAGAACCACAAGGTAAGATAAACATTTTAAAAGTGCACCAATCACCTCTTGAAAGAGATTCCAAAAGCTTAACTCCCAGTGAATATTATATCCAAATTCCAAAATCATCAGGTCAATGAGAAAATATTTCCAACAGCCAAAAAGAAATCATTTAAATATCATGGAGACATAGTCAAGATAACACAAGATTTAGCATCTTCTATATTAAAGGATCAGAGGGCCTAGAATATGATATTCCATGGGACAAAAGAACTAGACTTTCAACCAAGAGTCATTAAGCAAAACTGAGCATAATACTTTATCAGGAAAAATGGGTATTCAATGAAATAGAGGACTTTCAACGCTTCCTGATAAGAAGAGCAGAGCTGAATGGAAAAGTGGGCTCAAATACAAAATTGGAAAGAAGGGAAAAAGGGTAAACTAGAGATCTCAAAAGCCATTCCATGAGGTTAAACTGTGCACATACTTCTGCAGGAAGATGGTTTTCATAACTCTTAAGATCATTATCGTTACTAGGGTAGTTAGAAGGAGTTTACACAGGCAGAATGTAAGGGTGTAAGTGAAATAGGAAGGGATTATAAAAAAAATAATTTAAGACATGAGAAAGACAAATGCATTGGTTGAGGAGGCAGGGAAAAATAGAATGGAGAAAATTCAAAGAGCAGACGAAAGGCTTGGTTTGGGGAAAAGGGAAAACCTCCTCATTCCTTCTCTACCAGGGACTTCAAACTTTCTCTGAGTAGCGTAGCTTGTGGGTTAAAAGGTGGGAATAACAAAAAAAATTAAAAATCAACATCCTCAACCTCATGGAAATCAAAGGAGAATATTTGAGTCTCTTCTTTAGACACGCCATCATGGGTTGATATTGCCATGGAGTTTGTGTCAGGAAGGGTTATTGATAGGTAGCGGGAGAAGTCCCATTTCCTGAGGGAGATATCTGGTATAAACTACAAGCCAAACATGATTTCATTCTCAATTCTGAAAATATTAGAAGTCAGGCCTGTAGACCTTCACCTTTCCCAAACCCCACAGAAACTTGTTCTTACTCTCCCTGGTCTAGCAGAGCTTCTTTTCTCCAACTTAGAGGCATGTAGACCAGGAAACCAGATTCATACCTGAAGGTTTTCTCCTAGAAGAAACTGTTGGCATGATCCTTGGCAAGATGGTCCCCACTCCACCCTCCACCTCCTTACCCAGGATAAGAACAAATTCTTTCCAGAATTCCTGACAAAAAGTATCCAAGAGCAGAACAAAATCCAGCAAGAAATTGATTCTGCAGGGACCTCCCCACACATACACACAAACCCAACTGCTTAAAACACAGGAATCTGGACTTTGCTTAAATTATTATGAAAACTCATGTCTTCTGGTCAGGTGTCCCACTCACTCTCCCGCTGGGCTGCCTCAGGCAAATATACACTCCACCCAAGCATAGTAATGGCACTGTGGTACTTGACATCTACATGGTTGTAGATGTTCTCCAATACATACAACAAACACAATAAACATCAACAACAATTTATACTCAAAGAGGAATCTTCCAGGAAGACAATTTAATGTAAGTCTGCTCTAGCACTAAACACATTATGATCACTCCTAAAGAGAATCAAGTTGGACTTTCCAGTAAAGGAGGTAATCAAACCAAAACATATTATTTCCTAAACATAGATGAGCTCTCAAGTTATGTGGTTCCACTGGAAAGAATAGTCACTTTACTTATCTCATGGAAATTTTTTCTAACAAGATCAAAATGTCATTTGGATTCAATGAGTGTAAAATTCTTAAGGTACATTAAGGAAGAATAGAATAGGTTGAAATAAACTGGCAAAAAAGGTGATCTTCTCCAGGCAAGACACGTGAACCTAAGGACACCAAGGAAAAAAAGTCAGGCTACTTAAGAAACGGACCATTTTCCTGAAGTCAAAGATTAAGAAGGACATATTTAGAGCAATTAACAACTACGTGATAGTAGCCTTAACATGTTTTAAAAAGGGAGTGGGGGTGTAGCTTGGTGTGCCAGTGGGTAGAGAACCAGGCCCAGAGACCAGAGGTCCTAGGTTCAAATCTAGCCTCAGACACTTCCTAGCTGCATGACCTTGGGCAAGTCTCTTACCCCCCCACCCCCTTACCTAGCCCTTACCTAGCCCTTACCACTCTTCTGCCTTGGAAGCAATACTTAGTATTAATTCTAAAGTGGAAGGTAAGGGTTTAAAAAAACTTCAGCATTATAAAATGTACCAAAATGACTCTAGAATGTATATAAATAAAAACCCATACAATGTTATAGTGGTAAGCACTTCTTGCCAATGGCAGAAAAAAGAGTGAAAGAGGTTCTTAGTATGCATAATAAAAAATGAATGAACACAGATTAGAAGTTGACAGAAACCTTTTAAAACAAATAGCAATATTAAAGGTTGGCAATGAGTATAGGCTACTACATTTGTCAAATGGAACCAAAAAAATGGCTTACTTCCAGACAGGGCCTCTTGTAATAATCAAAATAGTTGAGGCCATAAACTGTAGTAATTAAATAGTGGAAGACTTAAATTGTCGTAGATATAAGAGTGTATGAGTAAGTTTTGACCACAGGAAATATGTTTTCACGACAGTGTTTCGTTTTTAAATCAAATATAAGGGGGTCGCCAGGGAAATATGCCCAATTATTTAAATATACCCAAGTCAGCTAGGTTTTATAGAGATTTTAATTAATACAAATGAGGAGTTAAAGAAAAGGAGAGAAAGAGAGAAAAAGGGGAATAATGAGAAAAGGATAGGCCAGCCCAGGGCAGCCCTGGCCAACCCAGGCCTAAGCCCTTAAGAGAAAGATCAGTCAGTCCTTAATCATTCACCACAAGATCTGTCCAAGCAAGGATTCTAGTCACACCAGGCCAGCATCATCTCAGCTGCCTCCACCAGCTCAATCCTCAATCTGAATGCACCATCTGAATGAATCTGAGCTCCTATTTAAAGGGCATTTTCTCCTATGTCACCTCCCCTAAGTCCTTATATCTACCAATCACAGTAGACATTTTTCAAAGGACAGACCATTCTTGGTTCACACCTGAGTAGACTAATCTTTTTGAGTAATTCACACCTGAGTAGACTAGAATCTCTGAGTAAGTTTTCACCTCTTTGCTCCTTGTAAGTTCACCAGTTGTCTGACCTTTATAGGTACTTAGCACCCTTTTGTCCCAATTATTCAATGAACCCAAAATAGGCATAGCTTAAGAACTTTTGTCCTACTTTAAGTATGGGTTTAAGCATCTTTCATTGTTCAGCAAGGAGTTTACAACTTTATCTCCCCCTAGGGCAGACTTAAGTAGGGGTGGAGTAGAGGTCTCACATTCCTGATCTAAGTAGCTTCACTGCCCAAATGGAGAATTGGTCCCAATGGGGAATGGTCCCAATGGGGAATTTTCAAGGTTCACAATCCTAACCTTATGAAGTAGGGTCTGAGAACTTTTAAGGTTCACACTCTGAAACTACCAAGATCCACAAACATAGTAAAAAAAGATCTTCCACATAGAACATCTTCATGCATTCAAATAATATGTCAGAAAAGAAGCATCAAACAAATGCTGAGTGATACAGATTTATTTAGAGATGTGAAAGGACTTTTCCTTGCAATTCCAGATTAGGTTAATGAAAAGATTTTCCTTAAGGACATGAGATTTACTGATCAGTTTGGATTTTGGAATAAAGTGGTAAAAAAAAAAACAAAGCATGCGCAATCTATCACTGTAGATTATAGTCACTCAGTATCCACTGGATACTTACTTATATAAGCATGTAACTGGAATTATACAGCAGAAGATTACTATCCTTTATTCACCAAGGGACAATAAATCCCCGACTACAAACACAAATCCTACATTTCCTTCAGAATTCAACAAACTCTAGCGGAAATGGAATAGCATTACAAAAGTTGATGTTGCTTACCCACAATTTCCTCATGATCTGTTCACTGAAAAGAAAAAATATTTAATAAAAACAAGATAATTATGATAAGATAAATATTTAATAAAAATGAATAAAAGAATCATTTAATTCATTAAGCCACTAAATACTCAATGTCCAAAACATTTAGGATGAAAACCTTTCAAAATATAAAGTTGTAGCAGAAGGCATTAAAATCATATTTCAGAGACTCTTTAAGTCAGTTGCAAAAGGCAGTGCTTTTATTTGTTCTGCAAAGAATTGGATATAATAACAAAATAATTTTATCTGAATTCTATCCAAAAATTAGAACAAAATACTTTGGATAGTTGCTATACCTTTAAGAAAAAGGTAGAAAACCTGGAGATTGAAATTGACAGAAGGAATCTATGTGAGACATTTAGAGGAAGTCTGTGAGAGACTTGATGGTGTCAACTAGAAAAAACTCACAACTATCAAATAGTCAAAATGACTCTTTAATCAAGGAAGGGAAAAGGGGTTTTCGCTACTAATAGGACAAGAGAGCTGCTTCCCATGACTGCACAGAGTCAAGACATCCTGGTCACTAGCCCCTGGGAGTGCCACCGACTCAGGATGGACTCTGGGGAACAAAAGAACTTGGGGAACCTCTAGACCCTTTGGGAAATCCAGGGGCAGGGAAAGATGATTGACATCACTATGGCTACAAGGAAAATGGGAGTGTTCAAACTACACTGACAAGATACAATCATAGCTAGAAGCTAGGGTGTGTGACAAGGAAATCCCTTAAAAGACTGATATATATTAATTTAAGGTCACCAAGGAATTCAACTATGTAATTCCTTGATGAAAACTCAAGTCAGCAGTCAACCTTTTATGTAGTTTAATTACAAAGCTGGCTATACTTAGCCTTTTACTTTTTTCCTTGTATTCCTTCTGCTTCAAGTGATTACTAATAAATCTTATAAAATATATTATAATGACTTGGAGTCATTGGATATTAATTTAAATTTACATTTCAATTTAAAATTTTCCTGTATTTGAATAATGTGACACTGTGTGTGACCTTGGGCTAGTCACCACTTGCCCCCCACCTCCTCCCACACCACTAGGGCTTGGTGGCAGTCTTTTTCTTTACAAGCAGCAAAAAGCTGAGTGGAGGCTCAGTGGGTCCCTTTCCCCAGCAGGCCTCCCCTCTTGCTCACTCCCCCAAATTTTTGGATGAGTGCTAAGGAGTACACTCACGGGGACAGTACTTTTCTAGTACTCACAGCTCTTCCAAGGAAACTATTGTCTTCCTCTTCCTCCAAGTTCTCTCCTGGATGGCTCTGCTCTTCCCTGAGCTTCAAGAAGGTGGGGCTATGACAAGCTTCTGTGAGATCACTGGCTTTGTTACCAAACATTCCCTTGTTGCTGTGACAATGGGGCCCAAACAAACTTCAATCTCAGCCAGCTGAGGCTTGTCACCCTTGGCACTGGACTCTCCAAAGAGGACCATGGGTAAGTGAGTGAATTTACCCCTCTCACTGCCATCTACTTGACCACAGAGAGAATCCCGAGTCCTTTTTGTCACCAGGGCTCCCTTCATCCCTGGATGATGCTATTATTGCTATTCTCTCATCTATGCCTCTGCCTTTCTTGCCTATTAACCTCTTTCAGACTCAAGTTTCCTTGTTTTAAAAATGAGAATAATCAGCATTGGCATTCCCTATACAGCTTTGGTAAGGTTTTCTCCATCTCAGAAAAATGAATTCTTCTGTCATTATTATTAATTCAAGGAATCTCTGTCCTGGTCCTAGGAAAGAGGAGGGAGGCAACAAAAAAGATTGAGTAAAGACCAGGAATGACAGAAAAGTGGGAATGCCAAGTATACACAGTACCAGGGAACATCATCATCTGCAATGGGGACAAACTAGAAGCCTTCCCAATAAGACCACCTCTATTATTTAACATTGTACTAGAAACTTTAGCTGCAGCAATTAGAGAAGAAAAAGAAATTGAAGGTATTAAAATAGGGAATGAGGAGACCAAGCTATTACTCTTTTAAAAAAAAAAACATTATTTTTGTTTGGTCAATTTCACACTTTATTTCTTGGATGCAAAAATCATTTTCTTTTTTTTAAAATATATTTTATTTGATCATTTCCAAGCATTATTCGTTAAAGACATAGATCATTTTCTTTTGCTCCCCCCAACCCCCATAGCCGATGCATAAATCCACTGGGCATTAGATGTTTTCTTGATTTAAACGCATTGCATTGTTGATAATATTTGCATTAGAGTGTTCATTTAGAGTCTCTCCTCTGTCATGTCCTCTCAACCACTGTATTTAGACAGTTGCTTTTCCTCGGTGTTTCCACTCCCATAGTTACACAGAGACTGATACACTGTGGTACAATCGAAGGTAATGGAATTCTCCATTAGTGGCAATAGAGTGATCCTGAACACCTAGGAGGAATTTATGAGAAAAACCACTATCCACACCCAGAGGAAACAGTGTGGGAGTAAAAATACCAAAGAAAAAGAACTGCTTGAATACATGGGTCATAGGGATATGGTTGGGGATGTAGACTCTAAATGAACATCCTAGTGTAAACAACATGAAAAATGGATTCTGATCAAGGACACATGTAATACCCAATGAAAGTGTGTGTTGGTAGTGGGAAGAGTGGGAGGAGGGGAGAGAGAGAAATAATGTGATTATTATAACCAAGGAATAATTTTCTAAATTGACTAAACTCCTTTAAATGAAAAAATAAGGAAACTGAGTCTGCAAGAGTTTAATAAGAAAGAGAAGCAGAGGCATAGGTGAGAGAATAGCAATAAACCAGGGATGAGGGGATCCCTGGTGACAAAGAGGACACTGGATTCTCTCTGTGGTCAAAGAGATGGCAGTGAGAGGGGTAAATTCACTCAGTTACCCAACTTCCTCTTAGGAGACTACAGTGTCAAGGGAGACAAGCCTCACCTGGCTGAGAGTGAGGTTTGTTTGGGCCCCTTTGTCATAGCAACAAGGGAATGTTTGGTAACAGAGCCAGTGACTTCACAGAAGCTTGTCTTAATTCCACATTTCTGAAGCTCATGGAAGAGCAGAGCCAGCCAGGAGAGAATGTGGAGGCAGAGGAAGACAATAGTTCCCTTGGAAGAGCTGTGACTACTAGAAAAGTACTGTCCTGGTGAGTGTACTCTTTTTGTGACTTCTAGAAAAGTACTGTCCTGGTGAGTATACTCTTTATCTCTCATCCAAAATTTTGGGGGAGGGAGCAAGAGTGGAGGTCTGCTGGGAAAAGGGACCCACTGAGCTTCCACTCAGCTTTTTGCTGCTTGTAAAGAAAAAGACTGCCCCAAGTCCTAGTGGTGTGGGAGGAGGTGGGGGGTAGTGACTAGCCCAAGGTCACACAGAGTGTCACGTTATTCAAATACAGGAAAATCTTGATACTGTAAATTTAAATCAATATCCAATGACTCCAAGAATTAGATTTTATAGGATTTAATAATAATTACTTGAAGCAGAAGGAATAAAAGGACAAAAGTAATAGGCTAAGTACAGCCAGCTTTCCCAGCCATGTTCACAGGAAAAGAGAAGAAGAGAGGGTGTGTGTCCCACACAAACTTTATCCCCAAAACTGATGAATGTAACAAAACAAAAGTGGGATGCTGGGAAAGCAAATCCTGAGGTTCAAAATTCTAATTACACAATACTCACTTAAAATGCCAGACTAAAGAAAAGACAGACAGACAGACAGAGAGATGAACAGAGAGACAAGAATAAACCGCAGACAGAGAGACAAATAGATAGACAGATACATAGATAGACAGACAGAATTGTGCTATTTATTGGGTACTTACTTTGTAACAGGTACTGTACTAACTTTCAAATAAGAAAATAGAACTCTGGGGGCACCTGAGTATCAAGCTGCAGACTAGGAAATGAGATGAAGGTTTGGTTCCAGCTGTCAATTTTGGAAAACACACAAACACTAAAGCAGTTAGAAAGGCCAAGTCTTTAATCAGGAGCAGAGCGTGCTCAAGATTCCTCCACCACCCAGAGTCAAGACCTTCATACCACACAGAGTCAAAGCTCTGAGACTCTGGGAACAGTGTCTCTTGGAAAATATTCCCCAACCCAGAAATTTTCCAAAGAGTAATAAAACTTGAGGGTCTTATATAGCTGTTGGGGAATAAAAGACAGGGAATGATGACTGATTAGCTTTACAATGACCTCAAGGAAATGAGGAGTCCAGGGCTGGATTTCCAGGGAAAGTCTGATGCTTTACAATGGATACAAAAGTTTAACTCTAGCCTTGGTCTGAGCTACCTGGGAAGAGGTCTCTGAAACAATTGGAAAGACCTCTAAGAACAAAAGGTTACTTAAGATTTGATCAGGTACTAATCTTATGTAAACTGGAATCATTAAATACTTTCAGTTTCCCAAATTTTTTTTGGCACTACAAAGAGCGCTGTTATAAATATTTTTGTACAAGTCTTTTCCCTAATTATCTCTTTGGGATAAAAACCCAGTAATGGTATTGTTGAATCAAAGTACAGGCAGTCTTTTAAAACCCTTGGGCATAGTTCCAATTGCCTTCTAGAATGGTGAGATCAAATCACAACTCCTTTGTCACATCCCCTCCAACATTTATCACTTTCCATTGTTGCCCTATTGGCCAGTCTGCTAGGTGTGAGGTGGTACCTCAGAGGTGTTTTGATTTGCATTTCTCTACTTATGAGAGATTTAGAATTCATGTCCTTATTGATACTTTTGATTTCTTTATCTGAAAAGTGCCTGTTCATGTCTCTTGCCCATTTATCAATTGGAGAATGGCTTGATTTACAATCGATTTAACTCCTTATGAATATGAGAAATTAGACCTTTGTCAGAGGTTTCTGTTATAGATTTTTTCCAATTTGTTGCTTCCCTTCTCATTTTGGTTACATTGATTTTGTTTGTACAAAAACATTTAATGTAATCAAAATTATTCATTTTACATTTTGTAATATTCTCTATCTCTTGTTCGGTCTTGAAAGCTTTACTTTCTCATAGATCTGACAAGTATACTTTTCTATGTTCACATAATTTACTTAAAATTTCCTTTTTTATATTTAAGTCATTTACCAATTTTACATTTGGTATAGGGTGTTGTGACTCTTAAAACTGCTCAGACTGTACCTTAGAAGATTTGGTTAAGTTTTTCCCCTATTTTGACAATGGAGATACTTGATCAGGATTGTATTGAGAACTTTTAGAATTACTCCACCCTACTCAGACAGTGCCTTAGGGCAAGATGAAGTTGAAAACTCCTGGTTGAACAATGAAAAGTCCCTAACTCATACTTATAGTGAAGCTCAAACCTTAAGCTAGGTCTATTTTTAGATCTAATACAAAATGGTGCTCAGTACATATAAAAGTTAAATTAGTACCTAAAAGGTCAAGCAACTTACAAAAGGCAAGCTTAACAAAAGAGGTGTGAAGTACTCAATAGATTTTATCTAACCAGAGAAGGTGAGAACAAAAGAAAATGAGAACTAAGAATGGGCAGTCCTGGGGAAAAGTGTCTACTGTGATTGGTAAAAGTGAAAATTTAGAGGAGGTGACATAAGAGAAAATTTCTTTAAAAGGAAGGGACTTATTGAGTTGGAGGGAGTTTTTGGATTGGAAGTTAGTTGGGGTGGGAGTTCAGAGGTTTGGAGCTTGCTTGAAAGCTATCTTGTGGTGAGTGATAAAGACTGACTTGCTCTCCCTTAGGCTCTGGCCTAGGCTCTTGCGACTATTTTATTTTTCTCTCTGTCTCTCCTTCCCTTAATTCCTTCATTTATATTAATTTAAACCTCCATAAAACCCAGCTGACTTGGGTATATTCATATTTGGGTATTTTTCCATGGTGACCACTTATTTTTAGATTTTAAGTCATCTTTACAGTTTGGCCAAAACCTTTACAGTTTTGGCCATATACAGTCTTGGCAAACCACATTTTCACGGTTACAGTGTAAGATGTAGATCTAAACTTAATCTCTACCATACTGCTATTTTTTTTTTAAAAAAAAAACTCTTACCTTCTGTCTCAGAGTCAATACTTTGTCTTTTGGCTCCAAGGTAGAACAGTGATAAGGGCTAGGCAATGGGAGTCAAGTGACTTGCCCAGGGTCACACAGCTGGGAAGTGTCTGCAGCCAGATTTGAACCTAGGACCTCTGCTCTCTAGGCCTGACTCTCAATCCACTGAATCACCCAGCTGTCCCCTCCCATACTGTTTTCCAGGTTTCCCATCAGTTTTTGTCAAAGAGTGGATTCTTGTCCTCAAAGCTAGGATGTTTATCATACACTATATTACTGAGGTCATTTACCCCAAGTTTATTCCATTGGTCCTTCCTTCTGTTTCTTAGTCACTAGCATGTCATTTTCATGATCACTGCTTTATAATATAGTTTAAGATCTGATACTGCTAGGTCTCTATTCATGACATTTTTTTCATTAGTTCCCCTGATATTCTTGATCTTTTGTTCTTCCAAATTAACTTTGTTATAATTCTATAAAAATGTTTCTTGGTAGGGTGATAGGTATGGCACTAAATAAGTAAATTAACTTAGGCAGGATTCTCATTTTTATTATATTCGCTCTTTCTAGCCATGAGCCATTAATGTTTTTTTTTTTTCCAATTCTACAGAACTAGTTTTAAGTGTGTGGAATGTGTTTTGTAGATGTGTTCATATAATTCATGTGTTTGTCTTAGTGAATATATTTCTAAATATTTTATATTGTCTAGAGTGATTTTAAATAGAATTTCTCTTTCTAACTTTTGCTGCTGAGTTGTGATGGAAATATATAGAAATGCTGATGATTTATGTGGGTTCATTATGTGTCCTGCAACTTGGCTAAAGTTGTTGATTATTTTTACTAGCTTTTTAGTTCATTCTCTAGGATTCCTACAGTAGACCATCATATCATCTGCAAAAAGTGATAGTATAGTTACCTCATTGCCTACTCCTTCAATGGGGTCAAGTTAGAAGCCTTCCCAGTAAGATCCGGAGTGATGCAAGTCACCTCTGTTATATAACCTTGTACTTGAAACACTAGCTATAGCCATTAGAGAAGAAAAAGAAATTAAAGGGATTAAAGTAGGTGTCGATAGTGGTTTTTCTCATAAATTCCTCCTAGGTGTTCAGGATCACTGTATTGCCACTAATGGAGAAGTCCATTACCTTCGATTGTACCACAGTGTATCAGTCTCTGTGTCCATTGTTTTCCTGGTTCTGCTCCTGTCACTCTGCATCAATTCCTGGAGATTGTTCCAGTCCCCATGGAATTCCTCCACTTTATTATTTCTTTGAGCACAATAGTATTCCATCACCAACATATACCACAATTTGTTCAGCCATTCCCCAATTGATGGGCATCCCCTCATTTTCCAAATTTGGCCACCACAAAGAGCACGACTATGAATATTTTTGTACAAGTCTTTTTCCCCATTATCTCTTTGGGTTGCAAACCCAAGAGTGCTATGGCTGGATCAAAGGGCAGACAGTCTTTTATGGGCCTTTGGGCATAGTTCCAAATTGCCCTCCAGAATGGTTGGATCAATTCGCAGCTCCACTAGCAATGAATTAATGTCCCAACTTTGCCACATCCCCTCCCACATTCATTACTTTCCTTTCCTGTCATGTTAGTTAATCTGCTAGGTGTGAGGTGATATCTCAAAGTTGTTTTGATTTGCATTTCTCTGATTATAAGAGATTTAGAACACTTTTTCATGTGCTTATTAATACTTTTGATTTCTGTAACGGAAAATTGCCTATTCGTGTCCCTTGCCCATTTTTCAATTAGAGAATGGCTTGATTTTTGTACAATTGGTTTAGCTCTTTATAAATTTAAGTAATTAGACCTTTGTCAGATGTTTTTGTAATGAAGATTGTTTCCCAATTTGTTGCTTCCCTTCTAATTTTGGATGCATTAGATTTGTTTGTACAAAAACTTTTTAATGTGATGTGATCATAGTTATTGATTTTACATTTTGCGATTTTTTTCTAGCTCTTTCTTGGTTTTAAAATCTTTCCTTTCCCAATGATCTGACAAGTACCTGTGTTTGCCTAATTTGCTTATAGTTTCCTTCTTTATATTCAGTTCATTCATCCATTCTGAGTTTATCTTGGTGTAGGGTGTGAGGTGTTGATCCAAATCTCTCCCATACTGTCTTCCAATTTCCCCAGCAGTTTTTATCAAAAAGTGGGTTTTGGTCCCCAAAACTGGGATCTTTGGGTTTATCATAGACTGTCCTGCTGAGGTTATTTACCCCAAGTCTATTCCACTGATCCTCTTTTCTTTCTCTTAGCCAGTACGAAAAAATGGAGGGAGGGAATCGGTGATGGTATCTAGATATACTAGAAGAAATAGAAATAAATTAAATAGAATAATACTTCTCCCACAAAGATACACATGGGAAGGGGAGGGGAAGAATTCTCTTATAAGAATGAGAGGAACAGTGTGTTTATTGGCACGACTTAAACCTTACTCTCCATGAAATCAAATCTGAGTGGGAAGAGCATCTAGACCCATTGGGATCTTGAATTCTATCTTATACAACAGGGTAAAAGGGAAGGGAAAATTAAGGGGGAGTAGAGAGTAGGGAGTTCAAAAAGGGAGGGAAGGAGAAGGGGGAAGAGAAATTAACAGACTCTAAAAAAAGAAGGGAACAAAAAGGGAGGGACTAGAAAGGGAAGCATATCAAGGGAGGGGATTATGGTGACTATTTAAAGTAATCTACCAGTTTAAAAGGTTATAGCAAAAGAAGAAAGGTCAGAATTAGGGGAGGAGATCAAAATGCCAGGGAAGTCACAAGTGACAATCATAACTTGAACGTGAATGGGATGAACTCACCCATGAAACATAGAAAAATAGCAGACTGGATTAGAATCCAAAACCCAAGCAACACACATAAGGCGGATAGATACTCACAAGGTCAGAATTAAAGGATGGAGTGAGACATATTGAGCCTCAACTGATAGAAAGAAGGCAGGAGTTGCAAGCATGATCTCTGACAAAGCCAAAGCAAAAATAGACCAGATCAAAAGGGATAGGGAAGGTAAGTACATCCTGATAAAAGGGAGTATAGACAATGACTAATCAACATGTATGCACCAAATGTTTTAGCACACAAATTTCTAATGGAGAAACTAGGAGAACTGAAGGAGAAAATAGATAGTACAACTATATTAGTGGGAGACCTGATCCAACCACTATCAAATTTAGATAAATCAAAACAAAAAATTAATAAGAAAGAGGTTAAAGCTGTGAATGAAATAGTAGAAAAATTAGAGTTAACAGATATATGGAGAAAAATAAATAGGGACAAAAAGGAATACACTTTCTAGTGTTTTCAACAGGAATGAGTGATTTATTTTGTCAACGTCTTTCTCGGCATCTATTGAGATAAACATGCAATTTATGTTGGTTTATTAATTCATATGATAAATTTTGCTGATAGATTGCCTAATATAAAATTAGCTTCGCATTCCTATTATAAATACCGACCTCTGAATAATCCTTGTGATATATTGCTGTAATCTCTTTGCCAGTTTAAGATTTTTGCATCAATGTTCATTTAAGGAAATTTATCTGTAATTATCTTTCTGTTTTTGGTCTTCTTGATTTAAGTATATATACCATATTTCTGTCATAAAAACTTGGTGGGATTCCTTCTTTCCTTATTTTACCAAAAATTTTTAGAGTATTAAGATTAATAAGGAGTACACTCACCAGGACAGTACTTTTCTAGTAGTCACAGCTCTTCCAAGGAAACTATTGTCTTCCTCTGCCTCCACATTCTCTCTTGGCTGGCTCTGCTCTTCCCTGAGCTTCAGAAATGTGGAATTAAGACCAGCTTCTGTGAAGTCACTGGCTCTGTTACCAAACAATCCCTTGTTGCTATGACAATGGGGCCCAAACAAACTTCACTCTCAGCCAGGTGAGGCTTGTCACCCTTGACACTGTACTCTCCTAAGAGGAAGTTGGGTAACTGAGTGAATTTACCCCTCTCACTGCCATCTCTCCTTGACCACAGAGAGAATCCAGTGTCCTCTTTGTCACCAGGGCTCCCCTCATCCCTGGTTTATTGCTATTCTCTCACCTATGCCTCTGCTTCTCTTGCTTATTAAACTCTTTCAGACTCAGTTTCCTTATTTTTTCATTTGAAGGAGTTTAGTCAATTTAGAACATTATTCCTTGGTTATAATAATCACATTATTTCCCTCTCTCCCCTCCTCCAACTCCTCCCACAACCAACACACACTTTCATTGGGTATTACATGTGTCTTTGATCAGAACCTATTTTTCATTTTGTTTACACTAGGATGTTCATTTAGAGTCTACATCCCCAACCATATCCCTATGACCCATGTATTCAAGCAGTTGTTTTTCTTTGGTATTTTTACTCCCACACTGTTTCCTCTGGGTGTGGATAGTGGTTTTTCTCATAAATTCCTCCTAGGTGTTCAGGATCACTCTATTGCCACTAATGGAGAAGTCCATTACCTTCGATTGTACCACAGTGTATCAGTCTCTGTGTAACTATGGGAGTGGAAACACCGAGGAAAAGCAACTGTCTGAATACAGTGGTTGAGAGGACATGACAGAGGAGAGACTCTAAATGAACACTCTAATGCAAATATTATCAACAATGCAATGCGTTTAAATGAAGAAAACATCTAATGCCCAGTGGATTTACGCGTCGGCTATGGGGGTTGGGGGGGAGGAAAAGAAAATGATCTATGTCTTTCACGAATAATGCTTGGAAATGATCAAATAAAATATATTAAAAAAAAAAAGAAAATGATTTTTGCATCCAATAAATAAAGTGTGAAATTGACCAAATAAAAATAATGTTTTTTTTTTTTAAAAATGTGATAACTTGGACTCCTCATTGCCTATTTTAATACCTTCAATTTCTTTTTCTTCTCTAATTGCTGCAGCTAAAGTTTCTAGTACAATGTTAAATAATAGAGGTGGTCTTATTGGGAAGGCTTCTAGTTTGTCCCCATTGCAGATGATGATGTTCCCTGGTACTGTGTATACTTGGCATTCCCACTTTTCTGTCATTCCTGATCTTTACTCAATCTTTTTTGTTGCCTCCTTCCTCTTTCCTAGTACCAGGACAGAGATTCCTTGAATTAATAATAATGACAGAAGAATTCATTTTTCTGAGATGGAGAAACCTTACCAAAGCTGTATAGGGAATGCCAATGCTGATTATTCTCATTTTTAAAATAAGGAAACTTGAGTCTGAAAGAGGTTAATAGGCAAGAAAGGCAGAGGCATAGATGAGAGAATAGCAATAAACCAGGGATGAAGGGAGCCCTGGTGACAAAAAGGACACGGGATTCTCTCTGTGGTCAAGGAGATGGCAGTGAGAGGGGTAAATTCACTCACTTACCCATGGTCCTCTTTGGAGAGTCCAGTGCCAAGGGTGACAAGCCTCAGCTGGCTGAGATTGAAGTTTGTTTGGGCCCCATTGTCACAGCAACAAGGGAATGTTTGGTAACAAAGCCAGTGATCTCACAGAAGCTTGTCATAGCCCCACCTTCTTGAAGCTCAGGGAAGAGCAGAGCCATCCAGGAGAGAACTTGGAGGAAGAGGAAGACAATAGTTTCCTTGGAAGAGCTGTGAGTACTAGAAAAGTACTGTCCCCGTGAGTGTACTCCTTAGCACTCATCCAAAAATTTGGGGGAGTGAGCAAGAGGGGAGGCCTGCTGGGGAAAGGGACCCACTGAGCCTCCACTCAGCTTTTTGCTGCTTTTAAAGAAAAAGACTACCACTAAGCCCTAGTGGTGTGGGAGGAGGTGGGGGGAGGGGTAGTGACTAGCCCAAGGTCACACAGAGTGTCACATTATTCAAATACAGGAAAATTTTAAATTTAAATTGAAATGTAAATTTAAATTAATATCCAATGACTCCAAGTCATTATAATATATTTTATAAGATTTATTAGTAATCACTTGAAGCAGAAGGAATAAAAGGAAAAAAGGAAAAGGCTAAGAATAGCCAGCTTTCCCAGCCATGTTCACAGGAAAAGAGACAGAGGGTGTTTGTCACACACAAACTTTATCCCCAAAGCAGATGGATATAACATGAAAACAAAAGTGGGGTGGTGGGAGAGAGAATCCTGGGGTTCAAAATTCTAATTGCAAAATACTCACTTAAAATGACAGACTAAACAAAAGGCAGATGGACAGAGAGACAGACAGAGAGATGAACAAAGATACAGACAGATGAATAGACAACATACAGAGAGACAAATAGACAGATAGATAGACAGACAGAATTGTGCTATTTATTGGGTACTTATTATGTAACAGGTACTGTGCTAAGTGTTTAAGCATCCAAAGAAGAGGAAACAACCCTTGCCCTCAGTAAGCAGATAAGAGAATAGAGCTCTGGGGGCACCTGAGTGTCAAGCTGCAGACTAGGAGATGAGATGGAGGTTTGGTTCCTGGTGTCAGTTTTGGAAAACACACAAACACTAAAGCAGTTAGAAAGGCCAAGTCTTTAATCAGGAGCAGAGTGTGCTCAAGATTCCTCCACCACCCAGAGTCAAGACCTTCATACCACACAGAGTCAAAGCTCTGAGACTCTGGGAACAGTGTCTCTTGGAAAACATCCCCCACCCTAGAAATTTTCCAAAGAGTAACTAAACTTGGGGGTCTTATATACCTTTTGGGGAATAAAGGACAGGGAAGGATGACTGATTAGCTTTACAATGGCCTCAAGGAATTGAGGAATCCAGGGCTGACTTGTCAGGGAAAGTAAGATACTTTACAATGGATGTAAAAGGATAATTCTAGGCTTGGTCTGGGCTACCTGGGAAGAGGTCTCTGATACAATTAGAAAGACCTCTAAGAACAAAAGGTTTGATTTAAGATTTGATTATGTACTAATCTGATATAAACTGGGACCATTAAATACTTTCAGTTTTCCAAAATTTTTAGCACTACAAAGAGTGCAGTTATAAATATTTTTGTACAAGTCTTTTCCCTTATTATCACTTTGGGGTAAAAACCCAGCACCAGTGAGATCAAATCACAACTACACCAGCAATGCATTAGTTTCCCAACTTTGCCACATCCCCTCCAACATTTAACACCTTCCCAAAGGGTATGAAAAGAATGTCTGCCCTTTGATCCAGCCATAGAACTGCTGGGTTTATACACATATGCTAAGGACTTTCTTTGTTTTTGGTAGCTTCCCCTATTGTATTAGAACCTTTCTCAGGAAGGTCAGACCTGGGCATGAACCATCCTTTCTTTTGTAAGTAGCCCCTTCTCTTGTACCCTAGCTTCTAGCTATGATTGTATCCTGTCACTGTAGTTTGAACACTCCCATTTTCCTTGTAGCCATAGTGATATCCTTCATCTTTCCCTGCCCCTGGATTTCCAAAGGGTCTAGAGGTTCCCCAAGTTCTTTTGTTCCCTGGAGTCCATCCTGAGTCGGTGGCACTCCCAGGGGCTGGTGACCAGGGCGTCTTGACTCTGTGTAGTCATGGGAAGCAGCTCTGTTGTCGCATTAATAGCGCGAACCCCATTTCCCTTGATTAAAGAGTGATTTTGACTATTTGATAGTTCTGCGTTTTTTCTAGTTGACATTAATGGAGGCCCCAGAGAGATCCGAAGTCCCCGCAGCAGGAGCCCTCCAGCTAACAAGGACCCCAGACTTGAGGTACCTCACCCAACCCATTTGGGGTTGGGTCAGGAGTCCGGTTGGCTAGGGCCAGGTAAGTGGCTCTCGGAGGTAGGACTCGCATCTCTGGTTTGGGAGTGACTCGCACTTTAATTAAGGGATCCTTAGTCCAGTGTCTGTGGGGTACACAGCCTCATGGTCCATAGCCACCCGGCGCTTTTGGACGTGGGTCCAAAAGCTTGTCTGTTGTCCCAAATATTGTTGGGGGCAGTCAGCAGCCCAGTGGGGGCGGTCAGCAGCCCAAAAAAGCACCTAGAAATACGATCTCAAGTTACCTGGTTTCAAAGTATGGACCTGATGCAAGCAAGTAATTGGATAAATGGCAAATAGTGACAAAGGCCAATCCGAAGGTAAGCTGGCCAAGGTGGGGTTCACTTAATGAGGAAAAGATAAATGTTTCTATGGTCTGTTTTAAGCAAAGCAGGTCGAGAAATTGTCTATTTCTTCCTTCAATTCTCCTAGTTTCTCCATTAGAAATTTGGGTGCTATATTATTTGGTGCATACATATTGATTAATGATATTTCCTCATTGTCTATAGTCCCTTTTAACAAAATATAATTACCTTCCCTATCCCTTTTGATCAGGTCTATTTTTGCATTGGCTTTATCAGATATCATGATTACCACTCCTGCCTTCTTTCTATCAGTTGAAGCCCAGAAGGTCTTACTCCATCCTTTAATTCTGACCTTGTGGGTGTCAACCCGCCTCATGTGTGTTTCTTGAAGACAACATATGGTAGGGTTTTGGATTCTAATCCATTCTGCTATTCGTCTACGTTTTATGGGTGAGTTCATCCCATTCACGTTCAAAGTTATGATTGTCATTTGTGGACTCCCTGGCATTTTGATTGCCTTCCCTAATTCTAACCTTTTCTTCTTCGGCTCTACCTTTTAGTCCAATGATTTACTTTGAAACAGTCCCCCTTGTCCCCTCCCTTGATGTTTCCCTTTTTAGTCCCTCCCTTTTTGTTCCCTCCCCCTCCCCCCTCTCTTTCCCTCCCTTTTTGTTCTCCCTCTCCCCCTCCCCCCCTTGGTTTTCCCTTCTCCTTACCCTTGTTGGGTAAGATAGAATTCAAGATCCCAATGGATCTGGATGTTTTTCTCTCTCAGAGCTGATTTCCCTGAGATTGAGGTTTAAGTAACCCCCCCCCCCCTCTCTTCCTCTCCTTCTTATAGGAGTTTTCTTCCCCTCCCCTTCCCATGTGAATCTTTGTGTGAGAATGATTATTCTATTTGGTCTTTCTTTACCCCCTATTTATACATTACATTTTCCCCACATATTAGTATACATAGGTTGATATAAATGTAGTCCTTATAGAAGAGAGTTTGAGTAAAAGAAGAAGATAACATTTTCCCCTTTCCTTAATATTTACCTTTTCAGGTATTCCTTGCTCTTTGATTTTCGGTATCAAACTTTCCACAGAGCTCTGGTCTTTTCTTTGCAAAAAGTTGGAAGTCTTCTATTTTGTTGAATGCCCATACTTTCCCTTGGAAGTATATAGTCAGTTTTGCTGGGTAGCTGATTCTTGGTTGGAGACCCAGCTCTCTTGCCTTTCTGAAGATCATGTTCCATGCCTTACGATCATTCAGAGTAGAACTTGCAAGGTCTTGGGTGACCCTGATTGGCATTCCTTTATATCTAAATTGTCTTTTTCTGGCTTCCTGTAGGATTTTTTCTTTTGTTTGATAGCTTTGGAATTTGGCAATTACATTCCTGGGAGTTGTCTTTTGGGGGTTTAGTGTAGAAGGTGTTGTGTGAGCTCTGTCAGTGGCTGTATTGCCCCCTTGTTGTAGAATCTCTGGGCAATTTTCTTTGATTATATCTTGTATCACCATGTCCAGTTTGGTGTTTATTTCTGGCTTTTCTGGGAGTCCAATTATTCTTAAATTATCCCTTCTCCCCCTATTTTCCAGATCTATCACCTTGTCGGTGAGATATTTTATGTTCTCTTCTAATTTCTTGGTATTTTGGCTTTGCTTTATTAATTCTTGCTCTTTTACACGATCGTTGTCTTCCAGCTGCCTGATTCTGGCCTTTAAAGCCTGGTTTTCCTTTTCAGTTTCATCATACCAGTTTTGTAGATGCGTGAATTTCTTTTGCATTATTTCCAACTTTTCCTCCCAGAAGGCTTCCATCTTTTTGGTCATTTCTGATTCAAATTCTTCATAGGTTTGTGGAGAGTTTCCATTTCCTTTGGAAGGTTTTGGAGCATTTTCTTTTATATTATCTTCTATCTGCTCTGTATTTTGTATTTTGGCTCCATAGAATGTGTCCAAAGTCGCCCCTTTCTTCTTATTTTTCTTGGTATTTTGGGGCTTCTGTGGTTCTGTGGAGTTTGCCATTTCTGAATGTGGAGGATTAGTTTTTCTTGTCTCTGTCTGGTGTTCAGAAGCTTTAGTCCTGGGCAGATGGTTCTATGAGCTTTCCCTGGGTTAAACTGAATATGCCTCACTGGAACTGGAATGGAAGGGTCGGACCACGAGGCCACACTCTCCCCCCGGCTGGCTTTCCGGAAGTTGCCTTCAGAATCGCTGGCTGTGAGGCTGTTTCGTCGGCCTGCGGGGGGATGGGCTGCAGCTAGCCCAAGCTCCGAGGGCAAGGACTTTCACTGAGACTTGGATAGCAGGATCCAGCCCATGAGGCTGTCTTGCCCGCCCTGAGGGTTGCTGTTGTTTCGACCAGCTCTCTGCAGCGGAAGCCCCAGGCAGTAACTTTCACCGGGACTGTAGAAGGCCCTGAGGGTTGTTGTTCCCTGCTCTCTGAGCCATGGCTTCCGGGGAGCCTTGGACTCTGTGCTCCTACCCCTGAGGTCCGAGGGATCTCGGGTTCTGGCTTTTAAGGGGAGCCTTACCTTTTGATCCGGGTCCAGGTCCAGGAGGAGGGTTCCCAGGGTCTGTGCTGTTGATCGTTTTGAATTTCGGCGCCTTAGGAGCTTATAGTTTGAGATCGGTCGGGAAGGGTTTTCAGGAGATCTGAGCTTTAGCTTCCTCTAAGCCGCCATCTTAACCGGAAGTCCAGGAGAAATTGAAGAAGACGAAAGAGAAGTCTTCAGCCAAAGGCTCGAGGAATGCACCCGAGGAAATACCAGGTCAGAAGGGTCCATAGACCAAAAGGGTAAGAACAAGAGAGAGGTGAGGGCCAGGAGAGCTGGTCAGAGGCGGGAATGGTTGGCTGAACGCTTTGAATGGGAAACTCAAGTTGGAGTGTGAGAGCCTCAGTGTTCACTTGAGGGTCTGAGAAACTGTTTTAAATTGACTAAAATAGAGAAAGTTTCTTCATGAATTGAGATGCCATGGCTTAAGGTTTAAATGGTTACAAAGTTTTGAAAAAAAAAAAGCTTCTCATAGAAGTTTAAGAACTTAAGTTCTGGATTTCTTCACAATTTTTTTTTCTGTCGCCTTTGCTTATATTGTATGTCTAATGGTTTCCTAGGCGGAGACTTCGCTAATAACTTCAAATGCTGGTGATTTAAGCGTTAGCCAATAATGTCTGAAAGCTGTGTTAACAATGAATTCCTCCCAAAGGTGAAGAGGCGAGACTGGCGCTGGCGATCCAGCAGGAGGCAAAAGGAGGTCCAGAAATTCTTAACTTTAAGGTCCAATTTTTCTTCCCAAAGTTTTGGTCTGGTTAAGGTGTAAAATATTGTGTAGCGAGTGCGGTTAATATTGGTAACAAGGTGCGTTGTATTCTAGGTACTAATCTGGTTAGCTGAGTGCTAGAATTTCACATTTTTTAGCTGTTGATTATTTTCCAATAGCAAAGCATGTGTGTGAGTTCTGGAGTAAAGAAAGTTCATTTTAGGATGGTCAACTGCCGACCTGACCGGTCATTGAATTGTGGTAAATGACAAGAAATATTGGGGGAAAGGCAGCGCTTTGAAGGGTGAGGAAACCCTGAACACTTTAAACTGACCAACAAATTTCCTCTCTAGGAGCGCCTTTAGCCTTGGGCCAAAGTGGTTTGAGGCAAGGATAAGAGAAAGGCAAACTTGGAGCCCAAAGTAAATTGGAGCAAAAAAAGGAAAAAAAAAGAATTGTAGAGGCATTCAGAGTTAAAGGTAACTTTTAAGCTTTCTTAGTAATCCTACGTTTTGTGTTTGGAGAGAAAGGTTTCGGGTTTTGGCTTTTAAAAGGTAAAAAGAGTCATGAACTATAATCTGATTTTGAATTTTCAGGTAAATTTCCAGAGTGCAACCATTACAATAGATAAATTTTTGCTTTAAAAGTCCAGTGAATGCTTAGAACTAATTTTACTTTTAAGTGGAGAGAACTAATGGCTTTGTGATCATTATTTCTGATGATCTTTGGCACATGACCGCTAAGAAAGGAATTTCTCACCTGGGAAATTCAAATTTCTAGGAATGTCCTGTATTTTGCCACCCCGGTTCTGGAGTGTGGGTGAAGGGATTAAAGCCTAATAAAGTTAAGTTTTAGCTCAAAATGTTTCTTAGGAGCCAAAAGCCTGGACCAGATTTTCCTGCAGCCCAGAATCCGAAGGAGCCCCAAGATCCTGGATCCGGATAAGTGTTGTTTCTCATCATTTTCATTGACTAGAAATGTTTCTGTAGCAGACATAAAACTGGCCATTTTGTTTCCCCTGAGAATTGTATTTCCCCTGAGCAAAGTAGAGAACCTAGAAAGGACAGAGCTATATTTTACCAGGTTAAGAGGTTTGAAAGTAACATCTGTTCATTGGAGAATTTGCAGCAGAGATGCCAGAGTGCTAGTTTGTCTCAAAGTAGTATCAGAAGAAGTTAGGAGGAATGACGGAGCCCAGAAATGATTGTTAGTAATAGAAGATAAATTTATTTTCAATCTGGAGCCTGGTTAGAGAATTGCCATCTAATAGTGAATTGTATGGGAAGGTAATTGGGAAAAAGAAAAGCTATGGAGGAAATTGGTTATTGATACAGTCACAAGGGCGAATGGAAAGGCAGATAAACATTTTTAGCCATTATGAATGAGTAAGCAAATTCAAAGAGGTCCCTTTTCTTAAAAGAAGAGTTTAGGTCATAAGGAAAACCTGGCAAAATATCAGTGCCAAAAGGGGGGAGGCCCAGCACATAAATAGTAGATTCTAAGCAGCAGTTTTAATAAACAAGGTTCTGATAGAACACTGAATGGCTCCCCAGTACCCCTAAAGTTTGTGCATTTTGAAGCCTCAAGGCAGGAAACAGGGAGATAAGAAGAGAACCTTTGTGACTAGGAAAGCTAATCCATTCACCTATAGATTTAGGCACAAGTTCAATGGTAAATGAGTCCTTATTGCCAATGAATAAATACTCAGGAGAATGAAATGTGTACCCAAAACTAATTTAAGGAGACAACTCAGTCCAATCACGAAAATTATATTAACAAATTTTTATCTACAGGCTTTACATTAGCTGACTCAGTTGCAACATTTTTTTCATACTAGGTAATAGTTAATAGAAGTAAAAAGCCTAAGCTATGTAAGCATGGCTATGGTTGTTAAGTAGTTGAAGGTGAATGAAAACAGTTGCAAAATCCCTAGCATCTCAGCCTCCCCAAAGGCGGGGGTGTGAGAGGTTTTAAAATTAAGGAAAACTAGAAGCATTTGTAATCGTGAGAACTTTTGCAGTTCTTTCCAATATTGAAACTTGAGTTTGACTTTAAAAGTCGTTTTGAAGCAGAAATTGCCATGAAAGTCATTCTAATGTGGTTTTGGATTTTTGGCTGATAGAATATTACTTGGTGGTAGACAAATATTAATTTTTGGCCACAAACAGGAGGTGGGGCCACTCCCAGATTTACAAAGTCCTGAGTAACCTGAGATGTGGATTCTGTTTCTGTTTTTATACTTCTGTAGTTTGTAGGATTTTATATTTAGGTAAAGTGAGGCAGTCTTTCTGATTAAGCATGTAAATGACCTAATTTTATAATTTGTTTGGAAAAGACATTGCTAGAAGAAAGAGATGGGGTGGCAGATTTAAGGTTAGCAGCGTGGATAGTCTTTGTAGTGAGTAAGCAAATAGGTCAAGTCCTGTTAAAGAACATGTTAACGGATTTCTCTTAGTTTTCTCTCTCTCTCTCTCTTGCAGCAGCAGCAGGGAAGCTGGCTGATACCAAAGGAGGACAGAAGTCTGGGAGAGGAGGCTGAAGGCATCATCAGGAGCCACCAGATGTGAAAGACTTAAGACTTTGGGAAATGGGGTCCTGTTTGATTGTTAGTTACTCTCTTGGCCAAAGGCAGACGGCCTGCCTTTCTGGCTCAAATGTCAATGCACCGGAGGCATTGAGGAATGCCCCCAAATGCCAGTTCCCCAAACCTGTATCCCTGAGCTTTCCCACCATTAGGGATAACCATTTGTCCATTTGGTTGGTCAGCGATGTTCGGTTTTGACCAAAAGGGGGGGGTGTCAACATGGAAATTAGGAATCCCAAACTTGTGGCCTAGTGGGATCTGATGGACCCCATTTTTAGATTTAGCTCATAGATTGGAGACCCCAAAAGCTTGTCCTTGTTCCCTGTTCCCATGGAATCGACCCTGAAGGGAAATGATGACCCTGGTTGGGTGAGATAAGCATATGCTAAGGACATTTTTATTTTAGGTAGCGTCCCCTATTGTGTTAGAACACTCTCTCAGGAAGGTCAGACCTGGGCATGAACCATCCTATAGTAACTTTGTAAGCAGCCCCTTCTCTTGCACCTGTAAACCTTAAAATTTCTTAGACTTATAATTGTTGGAAATTTCACCATTGGGAAATTTCATACTTGAAAAATTTCCTACTGATAGTCTATTGGAATGTGAACCCTCCTTGGCATGGGAGGGTCTTTCTCCTCCCTACTTAAGATTACTTTAGGACAGAAACCTTTTGCTGAACAATGGAAAGGGCTTTGACCTATGCTTAAGCATAGAACAGGAAGTTCTTTGAGTCATGATTGATTTTAGAATTGATACAATAGAGATACTTGGAATGACAGAACCAGGTCTTGAAACTTCCAATCTCCACCCTGCTCAGGGTAACAGGATTTAGGAAGGGCTGCAGCAGAGGATCAAGATTTATTTATTTGAGAATATGACCTTCAACAGACATGTGCAAAGCCACAAACCTCTGGGTGGTCCTGGGTTAAGCTAGAGCCACCATTGGCACATGGAAGCCATGGACAGTGATTGGTAGATGTGAGAACTGAGGGGAGGGAACTTGGATGGTTTCCTTAAACATAGAGCGGTCTGAGGACTGAGGGGTGGTTGGAGAGGTTTTGTTCTGAGAGGTTGTGCTCTGAGAAGCTTGCTCTGAAGGAAGCTGGAGGCCCCTGAGACTGTTTCTCCATTTTGGTCACGTGAGTGATAGGGACTGATCTCTTTTTCTTGCCTCAGCTATCGAAGGGCTTGGGCCTTTTGGCCCAGCCTAAACAGAGGGGGTATTTAAGCCCTATTCCCTTCTCTCCCTTTTCTTTCTCTCTCTCTAATACCTTTCTTCCCCCTGTTTGTAATTAAACCGCATAAAATGTTGACTGCTGACTTGAGTTTTCATGAAGGAATTACATATTTGAATTCCTTGTCGACCTTAATTTAATATATATCCGTCTTTTAAGTGATTTCCTTGTCACACACCCTAGCTTCTAGCTATGATTGTATCTTGTCAGTGTAGTTTGAACACTCCCATTTTCCTTGTAGCCATAGTGATGTCAATCATCTTTCCTTGCCCCTGGATTTCCCAAAGGGCCTAGAGGTTCCCCAAGTTCTTTTGTTCCCCGGAGTCCATCCTGAGTCGGTGGCACTCCCAGCGGCTAGTGACCAGGACGTCTTGACTCTGTGCAGTCATGGGAAGCGGCTCTCTTGTCGTATGAGTAGCGCAAACCCTTTTCCCTTGATTAAAGAGTGATTTTGACTATTTGATAGTTCTGAGTTTTTTCTAGTTGACACCATCAAGTCTCTCACAGACTTCCTCTAAATATCTCACATAGATTCCTTCTGTCAATTTCAATCTCCAGGTTTTCTACCTTTTTCTTAAAGGTATAGCAACTATCCAAAGTATTTTGTTCTAATTTTTCAATAGAATTCAGATAGAATTATTTTGTTATTATATCCAATTCTTTGCAGAACAAATAAAAGCACTGCCTTTTGCAACTGACTTAAAGAGTCTCTGAAATGTGATTTTAATGTCTTCTGCTACAACTTTATATTTTGAAAGGTTTTCATCCTAAATGTTTTAGACACTGAGTATTTAGTGGCTTAATGAATTAAATGATTCTTTTATTCATTTTTATTAAATATTTATCTTATCATAATTATCTTGTTTTTATTAAATATTTTTCTTTTCAGTGAACAGATCATGAGGAAATTGTGGGTAAGCAACATCTACTTTTGTAATGCTATTCCATTTCCGCTAGAGTTTGTTGAATTCTGAAGGAAATGTAGGATTTGTGTTTGTAGTCTGGGATTTATTGTCCCTTGGTGAATAAAGGATAGTAATCTTCTGCTGTATAATTCCAGTTACATGCTTATATAAGTAAGTATCCAGTGGATACTGAGTGACTGTAATCTACAGTGATAGATTGCGCATGCTTTGTTTTTTTTTTACCACTTTATTCCAAAATCCAAACTGATCAGTAAATCTCATGTCCTTAAGGAAAATCTTTTCATTAACCTAATCTGGAATTTCAAGGAAAAGTCCTTTCACATCTCTAAATAAATCTATATCACTCAGCATTTGTTTGATGCTTCTTTTCTGACATATTATTTGAATGCATGAAGATGTTCTATGTGGAAGACCTTTTTTTACTATGTTTGTGGATCTTGGTAGTTTCAGAGTGTGAACCTTAAAAGTTCTCAGACCCTACTTCATAAGGTTAGGATTGTGAACCTTGAAAATTCCCCATTGGGACCATTCCCCATTGGGACCAATTCTCCATTTGGGCAGTGAAGCTACTTAGATCAGGAATGTGAGACCTCTATTCCACCCCTACTTAAGTCTGCCCTAGGGGAAGATAAAGTTTTAAACTCCTTGCTGAACAATGAAAGATGCTTAAACCCATAGGTATAGTAGGACAAAAGTTCTTAAGCTATGCCAATTTTGGGTTTATTGAATAATTGGGACAAAAGGGTGCTAAGTACCTATAAAGGTCAGACAACTTGTGAACTTACAAGGAGCAAAGAGGTGAAAACTTACTCAGAGATTCTAGTCTACTCAGGTGTGAATTACTCAAAAAGATTAGTCTACTCAGGTGTGAACTAAGAATGGTCTGTCCTTTGAAAAATGTCTACTGTGATTGGTAGATATAAGGAATTAGGGGAGGTGACATAGGAGAAAATGCCCTTTAAATAGGAGCTCAGATTCATTCAGATGGTGTATTCAGATTGAGGATTGAGCTGTTGGAGGCAGCTGAGATGATGCTGGCCTGGTGTCACTAGAATCCTTGCATGGACAGATCTTGTGGTGAATGATTAAGGACTGACTGATTTTTCTCTTAAGGGCTTAGGCCTGGGTTGGCCAGGGCTGCCCTGGGCTGGCCTATCCTTTTCTCATTATTCCACTTTTTCTCTCTTTCTCTCCTTTTCTTTAACTCCTCATTTGTATTAATTAAAATCTCTATAAAACCCAGCTGATTTTGGTATATTTAAATAATTGGGCATATTTCCTGGGCGACCACCTTATATTTGATTTAAAAACAAAACACTGTAGTGAAAACATATTTCCTGTGGTCACAATTTACTCATACACTCTTATATCTACTACAATTTAAGTCTTCCACTATTTAATCACTACAGTTTATGGCCTCAACTATTTTAATTATTACAAGAGGCCCTGTCTGGAAGTAAGCCATTTTTTGGGTTCCATTTGACAAATCTAGTAGCCTATACTCATTGCCAACCTTTAATATTGCTATTTGTTTTAAAAGGTTTTTTTCAACTTCTAATCTGTGTTCATTTATTTTTTATTATGCATACTAAGAACCTCTTTCACTCTTTTTTCTGCCATTGGCAAGAAGTGCTTACCACTATAACATTGTATGGGTTTTTATTTAGATACATACTAGATCCATTTTGGTACATTTTATAATGCTGAAGTTTTTTTAAACCGTTACCTTCCACTTTAGAATTAATACTAAGTATTGCTTCCAAGGCAGAAGAGTGGTAAGGGCTAGGTAAGGGCTAGGTAAGGGGATGGGGGGGGTAAGAGACTTGCCCAGGGTCATACAGCTAGGAAGTGTCTGAGGCTAGATTTGAACCTAGGACCTCTGGTCTCTGGGCCTGGCTCTCTACCCACTGGCACACCCAGCTACACCGCCACTCTCTTTCTAAAACATGTTAAGGCTGCTATCACATAGTTTTTAATTGCTCTAAATATGTCCTTCTTAATCTTTGACTTCAGGAAAATGGTCCGTTTCTTAAGTAGCCTGACTTTTTTTCCTTGGTGTCCTTGGGTTCACGTATCTTGCCTGGAGAAGATCACCTTTTTTGCCAGTTTATTTCAACCTATTCTATTCTTCCTTAATGTACCTTAAGAATTTTACACTCATTGAATCCAAATGACATTTTGATCTTGTTAGAAAAAATTTCCATGAGATAAGTAAAGTGACTATTCTTTCCAGTGGAGCCACATAATTTGAGAGCTCATCTCTGTTTAGGAAATAATATGTTTTGGTTTGATTACCTCCTTTACTGGAAAGTCCAACTTGATTCTCTTTAGGAGTGATCATAATGTGTTTAGTGCTAGAGCAGACTTACATTAAATTGTCTTCCTGGAAGATTCCTCTTTGAGTATAAATTGTTGTTGATGTTTATTGTGTTGGTTGTATGTATTGGAGAACATCTACAACCATGTAGATGTCAAGTACCACAGTGCCATTACTATGCTTGGGTGGAGTGTATATTTGCCTGAGGCAGCCCAGCGGGAGAGTGAGTGGGACACCTGACCAGAAGACATGAGTTTTCATAATAATTTAAGCCAAGTCCAGATTCCTGTGTTTTAAGCAGTTGGGCTTGTGTGTATGTGTGGGGAGGTCCCTGCAGAATCAATTTCTTGCTGGATTTTGTTCTGCTCTTGGATTCTTTCTGACAGGAATTCTGGAAAGAATTTGTTCTGATCCTGGGTAAAGAGGTGGAGGGTGGAGTGGGGACCATCTTGCCAAGGATCATGCCAACAGTTTCTTCTAGGAGAAAACCTTCAGGTATGAATCTGGTTTCCTGGTCTACATGCCTCTAAGTTGGGGAAAAGAAGCTCTGGTAGACCAGGGAGAGTAAGAACAAGTTTCTGTGGGGTTTGGGAAAGGTGAAGGTCGACAGCCCTGACTTCTAATATTTTCAGAATTGAGAATGAAATCATGTTTGGCTTGTAGTTTATACCAGATATCTCCCTCAGGAAATGGGACTTCTCCCGCTACCTATCAATAACCCTTCCTGACACAAACTCCATGGCAATATCAACCCATGATGGCGTGTCCAAAGAAGAGACTCAAATATTCTCCTTTGATTTTCATGAGGTTGAGGATGTTGATTTTTAATTTTTTTTGTTATTCCCACCTTTTAACCCACAAGCTACACTACTCAGAGAAAGTTTGAAGTCCCTGGTAGGGAAGGAATGAGAAGGTTTTCCTTTTCCCCAAACCAAGCCTTTCGTTTGCTCTTTCAATTTTCTCCATTCTATTTTTCCCTGCCTCCTCAACCAATGCATTTGTCTTTCTCATGTCTTAAATTATTTTTTTTATAGTCCCTTCCTATTTCACTTACACCCTTACATTCTGCCTGTGTAAACTCCTTCTAACTGCCCTAGTAACGATAATGATCTTAAGAGTTATGAAAACCATCTTCCTGCAGAGGTATGTGCACAGTTTAACCTCATGGACTGGCTTTTGAGATCTCTAGTTTACCCCTTTTCCCTTCTTTTCAGTTTTGTATTTGAGCCCACTTTTCCATTCAGCTCTGCTCTTTTTATCAGGAAGCGTTGAAAGTCCTCTATTTCACTGAATACCCATTTTTCCTGAGAAAGTATTATGCTCAGTTTTGCTTAATGACTCTTGGTTGAAAGTCTAGTTCTTTTGTCCCATGGAATATCGTATTCTAGGCCCTCGGATCCTTTCATATAGAAGATGCTAAATCTTGTGTTATCTTGACTATGTCTCCATGATATTTAAATGATTTCTTTTTGGCTGTTGGAAATGTTTTCTCATTGACCTGATGATTTTGGAATTTGGATATAATATTCACTGCGAGTTAAGCTTTTGGAATCTCTTTCAAGAGGTGATTGGTGCACTTTTAAAATGTTTATCTTACCTTGTGGTTCTGGAATATTAAGCTAGGTTTCCATTATCATTTCTTTTTCTTTCATTTTCTTTTTTAAATCATCCTGTTCATCACTCCTTAGAGTACAATAGTATTACATCACCATCACATACCACAGTTCATGGACATCCCTTTAATTTCTATTTCTTTGTGACTACAAAAACAGCAGATATAATATCTTATATTATATAATATATTATATAATAATAATATATGTATATATAATAAATATTTTTTCTGCAAGGAAATCTCCCCCCCCCCTTTAGCTCTCCAGGATACAGACACAGTGGTGATATTATTGTATCAAAAGGTATGCATTATTTCCCTTTCAGCATAATTCAAAATTGCCCTCCAGAATGATGGCTAAGTTCACAGATTCCACACTAATGCATGTGTTCCAATTTTGCCACATCCCCTCCAAAATTTATCATTTTCCTTAACTATCATATTGATCAATCTGATAGGCATGAGGTGGTACCTCAGAATTGTTTTACCTTGCATTTCTCTAATCAAGAGGAATTTAGAACATTTTAATATGTTTTTTTTTAACCCTTCCCTTTTGTCTCAGAATCATTATTTTTTACTGGTTCCAATGCAGAGGACGGTAAGGGCTGGGTAATAGGGGATATGTGACTTGCTCAGGGTAACATAGCTAGGAAGTGTCTGAGGCCAGATTTGAGCCTGGTTCTTTAGGGATGGCAGTTATATTGGAAAGTATAGTGAAAATAAATAAAATGCAGATGATAATATTAATTTATATTGTATTCTGCAACTTTGTTAAAGCTATTATTTTCTGTTTTTGCTCTATCATTTTTGAATTATGAAAAGAATTAGGTAGGAACTCCTTTTCTGTGCATTTTCCCAAATCATTTATACAATTTTGGAATTAATTGCTCTTGAAATCTTTAGTAGTATCCACTTATGAATCCATCTAGCCCAAGGAATTTTTTTTCTTACAGGTTCCTTGATGATATATTCAATTTCTTGTTCTGAGATGGGAGCATTTCAGTATTCTACTTCCTCTTTTGTTAATCTGAGCAATTTATATTTTTGTGACTATTCATCCATTTCACAGAGATTGTTAGATTTATTTTCACATATTTGGGCAAAATATCTCCTAAAGTTTTGTTTAATATCCTCTTCATTGGTGGTGATTTAACGCTTTTCATTTTTTATACTGATTATTGGATTTTTTTGTATGAATGTATTTGCTTACTTTGTGCCTTTCTCATTTGATTGTGAGCTTGTGGTGTGCAAGAGATGATCATTTTCCTCTTTTCTATCCCCAAAATTTAGCACAGAGCCTGGCACACAGCTTCTGTGTCTTAAATAATTTCTGATGAGTTAATATATTCTTGCATAGTTTTTTCATTCCTGGCTCCTTAGCTTGGCTTTTGTTGATATTTTGTATACAATTATACATGTACATCCTCTCCTAGACAGAAGCTCGGTACCTTTTTGTCCCTACTACCTATAGCAACCTGAGGCATTAATGGGTGCTCATGAAAAGTTTTTGAACATATATTTAATTGGATTGAGCAGTTTCATTTAACTGTTTTCATTTTTATTTGTATTTGTAGCTGTATCTCTAGCTCTCAGAACAGGCTCAGGAAAGTAGTCATTTAGATTGTTTATTTTTTAAAAAACTTTTTCATTGTAAATTAAGGTTTTAGTTTTTGACTCGTTGACTTAAATAACATGGTCTTTTGGTTCCATCTGGTGTCCCTCCAGGATACTGCAATTCAAAAAAAAAAAAAAAAATTAGGGTTTTTGCCCTCTTGTGGCCATCTCAGATACTGCAATTTAAGTCTGCCATCCTGTGTCCAAACGGCAGCATTACATTTCCACCCATTCTAAAACCAATTTTACTGGATTTTAGAACATGCAACAGTTGTTCTGATGAATCTGGCTTCTTGGCTTACACCGCTCCAAACAGCAAAACACTGTCAAAATGGGCATAATGTAGCCAAATGTAATTCTGAATTTAGGAAATGAAGTAGGAGGTTTAAGATTGAATTTAAAAGTTAAGGCTAAATTACTAACACTGAAATAAGCCTCTCACATGAGATAACCCAGAAATATGAATATCAATTAAGATAAATACGGTAGTGGTGAAGCCATCATTAAGCAGGTTTCATCCTACAGCATAACTTGCCCCTGCATATATTATTGATGCTTTCTACTCACAAAAGAAAAATGAGGAGATGACAAATGTAAGAGAATGGGTGTGTTTAAGGTGGAGGTAAATGAATGAAGCAAACATCCATGTGTGCCCAAGAGAATGGTGTGGTGAAGACTGCTCACAGTGGCTCCTACAAGCAATATCAATAATGATGATGTAGATACAGCTTGAATCAAGGCAGGCAACCAAAATAAACCATAGAAAAAGAACAAAGTAAAAATCCCCAATTAAACACTAATTAGTAAATCCTAACCCTCAAAGCAGAAATTAATAAAATTGAAAGTAAAAGAACTACTGAATTAATAAAGGAGAGGAGCTGGTTCAATGAAAAAATAGAGTATTGGTAAATTTGAGTTTTTTAAAAAGGAAGAGAATCAAATGAATACTATCAAAAATTAAAAGGGCAATTTCACCTCTAATGAAGAGGAAATTAAAGCAATTGTCAGGAACCATTTTGCCCAATTATATGCATATAAATCAGATAATCTAGGGGAAATGGATGAAGATTTACAAAGATATAAATTGCCTGATTAAAAAAAGAGGAAATGCAACACTTAAATAAATAATCCCATCTCAGAAAAAGAAATTGAGGAAGGCATCAATGAACTCCCCAAGAAAAAAAAATGACAAAACGAGATGGATTCACAACTGAATTCTATCAACCATTTATAGAATTATAAATCTTAATACTCTAAAAAAATTTGGTAAAATAAGGAAAGAAGGAATCCCACCAAGTTTTTATGACAGAAATATGGTGCAGATACTTAAATTAAGACCAAAAACAGAAAGAAAAATACAGATAAATTTCCTTAAATGAACATTGATGCAAAAATCTTAAACTGGCAAAGAGATTACAGCAATATATCACAAGGATTATTCACAAGTAGGTATTTATAATAGGAATGCGAAGCTAATTTAATATTAGGCAATTTATCAGCAAAATTTACTATATGAATTAATAAACCAACATAAATTGCATGTTTATCTCAATGGATTCCGAAAAAGCCTTTGACAAAATAAAACACTCATTCCTGTTGAAAACACTAGAAAGTTTATTCCTTTTTTTCCCTATTTATTTTTCTCCATATATCTGTTAACTCTAATTTTTCTAATATTTCATTCACAGCTTTAACCTCTTTCTTATTTATTTTTTGTTTTGATTTATCTTAATTTGATAGTGGTTGAATCAGGTCTCCCACTAATATAGTTGTACTATCTATATTCTCCTTCAATTCTCCTAGTTTCTCTATTAGAAATTTGGGTGCTATACCATTTGGTGCATACATGTTGATTAGTCATTGTCTATACTCCCTTTTATCAGGATGTACTTACCTTCCCTATCCCTTTTGATCTGGTCTATTTTTGCTTTGGCTTTGTCAGAGATCATGATTGCAACTCCTGCCTTCTTTCTATCAGTTGAGGCTCAATACGTCTTACTCCATCCTTTAATTCTGACCTTGTGAGTATCTATCCACCTTAGGTGTGTTGCTTGGGTTTTGGATTCTAATCCAGTCTGCTATTTTTCTACGTTTCATGGGTGAGTTCATCCCATTCACGTTCAAGTTATGATTGTCACTTGTGACTTCCCTGGCATTTTGATCTCCTCCCCTAATTCTGACCTTTCTTCTTTTGCTATAACCTTTTAAACTGGTAGATTACTTTAAATCAGTCCCCATAATCCCCTCCCTTGATATGCTTCCCTTTCTAGTCCCTCCCTTTTTGTTACCTTCTTTTTTTAGAGTCTATTAATTTCTCTCCCCCCTTCTCCTTCCCTCCCTTTTTGAACTCCCTACCCTCTACTCCCCCTTAATTTTCCCTTCCCTTTTACCCTGTTGTATAAGATAGAATTCAAGATCCCAATGGTTCTAGATGCTCTTCCCTCTCAGATTTGATTACATGGAGAGTAAGGTTTAAGTTGTGCCAATAAACATTCTGTTCCTCTCATTCTTATAAGAGAATTCTTCCCCTCCCCTTCCCATGTGTATCTTTGTGGAACAAGGATTATTCTATTTAATTTATTTCTATTTCTTCTAGTATATCATGATACCATCACCGATTCCCTCCCTCCCTTTTTCTTTCTTTCCCCCCTTTCTCCATATCATCTTAATGCCCTAATCCTTCCCTATGAGTGATTCTTCTAATTAATATAACAATGCATACAATTTTTGAGAATTACACATAACATTTCCCCCACATATTAATATATATACAATTCGTTCGAAATGTAGACCTTATAGAAGAGAGTTTGAATACAAGAAAAAAAACATTTTTCTCCTTTTCCCTTTCTTTAATATTTACCTTTTCATTTTTCTCTTGCTCTTTGTGTTTGGATATCAAACTTTCCACTGTGGAGTTCTGGTCTTTTCTTTACAAATACTTGGAAAGTTCTTGAATTTGGCTATAACATTTCTGGGTGTTGTCAGTTGGTGAATTAAGTACAGGAGGTGATCTGTGGATTCTATCAATCTCCACTTTTCCCTCTTGTTCTAGAATATCCGGGCAGTTTTCTTGAATAATTTCCTGTAGTATTGTATCCAGGCTTTTTCTTTTGTCATGATCTTCTGGTAGAGCAATGATTTGTAAATTGTCTCTCCTTGAACAATTTTCTAAATCCTCTGTTTTGTGAATGAGATGCTTCATATTTTCCTCAATTTTTTCACTCTTTTGGTTTTGTTTCATAGTGTCCTGCTGCCTTGTGAGGTCACTTGATTCTCCTTGTTGTATTCTGGTTCTTAAAAACTGGATTTCATCCCCGGATTTTTGGTCATCCCTCTCTTTCTGGTCTGATTTTCGATAGAGGTCATCTTTCATCCTCTTTACTTCATTTTTCATCTCCTTAGCCTCATTTTCTGGCTGATTAATTTTGGCTTTCAAGACGATGTATCTTGCTGTTAAAGTTGTCTTCAGCCTCTCTTAATTGGGTTTTGAACTGTGTTTTGAGTTTATCCAATTTGCTGGGATTTCTGATTTATCATTTGCTGATCCCTCCCCCTCTGCTCCACTCACTATATAGAAGCTATCTATTGTAATTTCTTTCTTCTTTTTCTGTTCTTTGCTCATATCCTTCTTTGTTCCCCATATGTGTCTGTGCTGTTGCTCTTCTCATTTTTTTGGTTTTGTGGGTTTCTGTCAGTCTCCCCTCTTGGAACTTTGACAGAAGACCTCTCAGTGCAGTCTCTCAGGCAGGGTTGTTGGGGGTTTGAGCTTCCCTGTCCCCTGGATGCTTTTGATTGGATTAAAGTCCAGTAGTCAATGAGGAAGGGGTGCAGAGCCTGGACTTCCCTGAGTTCTGATGAATTTTGATGGGATTAAGCTTAGCTTGGCTGGGCTGGGTGTGCTCTGAGGCCAACACGTTCTCTAAGGCTGGAGCAAATATGGAGGATCTCCACAGCTCTGGCCAGGCTGCCAGCTCTATGCTCCCTCTCTAGCTTCTTCCCTGCCATCTGTGTTCGATGCTCTGAGCTTGGCACAGCCCTGCCCACATGGTACACCATCCAGAACAGCTCCTTTGCCCATTCAGAAGTTCCCACTGCCTCTGGAGTCTCAGCACTCTTGGTGGGCGGGGAGAGGGGTCCTGGGAACTTCCTTCTGCCTTCCCCTTAAACCCGAGTGTTCTCAGATTCTGGCATTGGGGGGGGGTACACCTTTTGAATTGAGTCCAGCAGGAGGGTTCCTTGGCTCTGTATTGTTGTTAGGTTTGATTTTCAGTCCCCTAGGAGCATTCAGTTTGTGATCGGTAAGGAAGGGTATTCAGAGGTCTGAAATTCTGCTCCTTTTAGGCCACCATCCTGACTCTGCCTCCCCTCTTCTGTGTATAAACCCAGCAGTTCTGTGGCTGGATCAAAGGGCAGACATTCTTTTCACACCCTTTGGGAAAGTGTTAAATGTTGGAGGGGATGTGGCAAAGTTGGTAAACAAATGCATTGCTGGTGTAGTTGTGAATTGATCTCACCATTCACTGGTGCTGGATTTTTACCCCAAAGTGATAATAAGGGAAAAGACTTGTACAAAAATATTTGTACCTGCACTCTTTGTAGTGCTAAATAATTTGGAAAACTGAAAGTATTTAATGGTCCCAGTTTATATCAGATTAGTACATAATCAAATCTTAAATCAAACCTTTTGTTCTTAGAGGTCTTTCCAATTGTATCAGAGACCTCTTCCCAGGTAGCCCAGACCAAGCCTTGAATCATCCTTTTATATCCATTGTAAAGTATCAGACTTTCCCTGACAATCCAGCCCTGGATTTCTCATTTCCTTGAGGCCATTGTAAAGCTAATCAGTCATCCTTCCCTGTCCTTTATTCCCCAAAAGGTATATAAGACCCCCAAGTTTAGTTACTCTTTGGAAAATTTCTAGGGTGGGGGATGTTTTCCAAGAGACACTGTTCCCAGAGTCTCAGAGCATTGACTCTGTGTGGTATGAAGCTCTTGACTCTGGGTGGTGGAGGAATCTTGAGCACGCTCTTGTCCTGATTAAAGACTTGGCCTTTCTAACTGCTTTAGTGTTTGTGTGTTTTCCAAAATTGACACCTGGAACCAAACCTTCATCTCATTTCCTAGTCTGCAGCTTGATACTCAAGTGCCCCCAGAGTTCTATTCTCTTATTTGAAAGTTAGTACAGTACCTGTTACATAGTAAGTACCCAATAAATAGCCCAATTCTGTCTGTCTATGTATCTGTCTATCTATTTGTCTCTCTGTCTGCGGTTTATTCTTGTCTCTTTGTTCTTCTCTCTGTCTGTCTGTCTTTTCTTTAGTCTGGCATTTTAAGTGAGTACTGTGTAATTAGAATTTTGCACCTCAGGATTTTCTTTCCCAACATCCCACTTTTGTTTTGTTACATTCATCAGTTTTGGGGATAAAGTTTGTGTGGGACACATACCCTCTCTTCTCTTTTCCTGTGAACGTGGCTGGGAAAGCTTTTACTTTTGTCCTTTTATTCCTTCTGCTTCAAGTAATTATTATTAAATCTTATAAAATCTAATTCTTGGAGTCATTGGATATTGATTTAAATTTACAGTATCAAGATTTTCCTGTATTTGAGTAACGTGACACTCTGTGTGACCTTGGGCTAGTCACTACCCCCCACCTCCTCCCACACCACTAGGACTTGGGGCAGTCTTTTTCTTTACAAGCAGCAAAAAGCTGAGTGGAAGCTCAGTGGGTCCCTTTTCCCAGCAGACCTCCACTCTTGCTCCCTCCCCCAAAATTTTGGATGAGAGATAAAGAGTATACTCACCAGGACAGTACTTTTCTAGAAGTCACAAAAAGAGTACACTCACCAGGACAGTACTTTTCTAGTAGTCACAGCTCTTCCAAGGGAACTCTTGTCTTCCTCTGCCTCCACATTCTCTCCTGGCTGGCTCTGCTCTTCCATGAGCTTCAGAAATGTGGAATGAAGACCAGCTTCTGTGAAGTCACTGGCTCTGTTGCCAAACATTCCCTTGTTGCTATGACAAAGGGGCCCAAACAAACCTCACTCTCAGCCAGGTGAGGCTTGTCACCCTTGACACTGTACTCTCCTAAGAGGAAGTTGGGTAACTGAGTGAATTTACCCCTCTCACTGCCATCTCTCCTTGACCACAGAGAGAATCCAGTGTCCTCTTTGTCACCAGGGCTCCCCTCATCCCTGGTTTATTGCTATTCTCTCACCTATGCCTTTGCTTCTCTTCCTTATTAAACTCTTGCAGACTCAGTTTCCTTATTTTTTCATTTGAAGGAGTTTAGTCAATTTAGAACATTATTCCTTGGTTATAATAATCATATTATTTCCCTCTCTCCCCTCCTCCCACTCCTCCCACAACCAACACACATTTTCATTGGGTATTACATGTGTCCTTGATAAGAACCCATTTTTCATGTTGTTTACACTAGGATGTTCATTTAGAGTCTACATCCCCAACCATATCCCTATGACCCATGTATTCAAGCAGTTGTTTTTCTTTGGTATTTTTACTCCCACACTGTTTCCTCTGGGTGTGGATAGTGGTTTTTCTCATAAATTCCTCCTAGGTGTTCAGGATCACTGTATTGCCACTAATGGAGAAGTCCATTACCTTCGATTGTACCACAGTGTATCAGTCTCTGTGTACATTGTTTTCCTGGTTCTGTTCCTGTCACTCTGCATCAATTCCTGGAGATTGTTCCAGTCCCCATGGAATTCTTCCACTTTATTATTCCTTTGAGCACAATAGTATTCCATCACCAACATATACCACAATTTGTTCAGCCATTCCCCAATTGATGGGCATCCCCTCATTTTCCAATTTTTGGCCACCACAAAGAGCACGACTATGAATATTTTTGTACAAGTCTTTTTCCCCATTATCTCTTTGGGGTACAAACCCAGGAGTGCTATGTCTGGATCAAAGGGCAGACAGTCTTTAATCGCCCTTTGGGCATAGTTCCAAATTGCCTTCCAGAATGATTGGATCATTTTGCAGCTCCACTAACAATGAATTAATGTCCCAACTTTGCCACATCCCCTCCAACATTCATTACTTTCCTTTGCTGACATGTTAGTCAATCTGCTAGGTGTGAGGTGATATCTCAAAGTTGTTTTGATTTGCATTTCTCTGATTATAAGTGATTTAGAACACTTTTTCATGTGCTTATTAATAATTTTGATTTCTGTAACGGAAAAATTGCCTATTCATGTCCTTTGTCCATTTTTCAACTGGAGAATGGCTTGATTTTTGTACAATTGGTTTAGCTCTTTATAAATTTGAGTAATTAGACCTTTGTCAGATGTTTTTGTAATGAAGATTGTTTCCCAATTTGTGGCTTCCCTTCTAATTTTGGATGCATTAGTTTTGTTTGTACAAAAACTTTTTAATTTGATGTAACCAAATTATTGATTTTACATTTTGTGATTTTTTTCTAGCTCTTTCTTGGTTTTAAAGTCTTTCCTTTCCCAATGATCTGACAAGTACCTGTGTTTGCCTAATTTGCTTATAGTTTCCTTCTTTATATTCAGTTCATTCATCCATTATGAGTTTATCTTAGTGTAGGGTGTGAGATGTTGATCCAAACCTAATCTGATCCTCTTTTCTTTCTCTTAGCCAGTATGAAATTGTTTTGATAATCACTGCTTTATAGGATAGTTTGAGATCTGGGACTGCAAGTCCTCCTTCTTTTGCATTTTTTTTTTCATGATTTCCCTGGACATCCTTGATCTTTTCTTCTTCGAAATGAAATTTGTTATGGTTTGTGATAGAAATTTTTCATTGATAGCCTAAACCTAGTAACCATGACAACAACAAAAATTTAGGTTTGAAGATTTATAATGGACAGATAGTCCTGATATTACTCTTTAAAAGGAATGAGATGTCAGGAAAAATGCACTTTGAAATTTTTAATTAGGAACCTATGTTATTGAAAATGATCATTTTCATCTATGTAAAGATTACATTCCTGACAATGCCTATGTAGACATTTTGTGCCAACCACCATTGCTGTGGTTACATGTTAATATCATTGTTGATCATTACTCCTGCATCCTCATCTTTTTGGGTAATATCTTTATGGGAACTCTTTCTTGCTCTCTCCCACCAGTTCCAGAATTCAGGCAGGCAGCTGGATTTGGGGTCCATTAGCTTCCCCTTCAAATACTGGAAGACGTTCTGGTATATGAAAATAAAGCCTCAGTGGTAAACTGAGTGCTCTAGGTTGGACAATTTCTGTGGACGCGCAGTTGATGACTCTCCTAGGGGGAATAGGCTATTACACACCTACATAGAGCAAGGGCAAAGTATACTCTTAAGTTTTCCTTTTTGGAGTATGTAATAAAAATATGAAAAAATTGGCACTGATAAGCTTGTAGAAAAAGCACATCGAATATTATACATTTACAACTTTTTTTAGAGTATTAAGATTAATAATTCTATAAATGGTTGATAGAATTCACTTGTGAATCCATCTCTTTTTGTCATTTTTTTTCTTCGGGAGTTCATTGATGCCTTGCTTAATTTCTTTTTCTGAGATGGGATTATTTATTTAAGTGTTGCATTTCCTCTTTTTTTAATCAGGCAATTTATATCTTTGTAAATCTTCATCCATTTCCCCAAGATTATCAGATTTATATGCATATAATTGGGCAAAATGGTTCCTGACAATTGCTTTAATTTCCTCTTCATTAGAGGTGAAATTGCCCTTTTAATTTTTAATAGTATTCATTTGATTCTCTACCTTTTTAAAAAACTCAAATTTACCAATACTCTATTTTTTCATTGAACCAGCTCCTCTCAGTTATTAATTCAGTAGTTCTTTTACTTTCAATTTTATTAATTTCTGCTTTGAGGGTTAGGATTTACTAATTAGTGTTTAATTGGGGATTTTTACTTTGTTCTTTTTCTATGGTTTATTTTGGTTGCCTGCCCTGATTCAGTGCTGTATCTACATCATCATATTTGATATTGCTTGTAGGAGCCACTGTGAGCAGTCTTCACCACACCATTCTCTTGGGCACACATGGATGTTTGCTTCATTCATTTACCTCCACCTTAAACACACCCATTCTCTTACATTTGTCATCTCCTCATTTTTCTTTTGTGAGTAGAAAGCATCAATAATATATGCAGGGGCAAGTTATGCTGTAGGATGAAACCTGCTTAATGATGGCTTCACCACTACCGTATTTATCTTAATTGATATTCATATTTATAGGTTATCTCATGTGAGAGGCTTATTTCAGTGTTAGTAATTTAGCCTTAACTTTTAAATTCAATCTTAAACCTCCTACTTCATTTCCTAAATTCAGAATTACATTTGGCTACATTATGCCCATTTTGACAGTGTTTTGCTGTTTGGAGCGGTGTAAGCCAAGAAGCCAGATTCATCAGAACAACTGTTGCATGTTCTAAAATCCAGTAAAATTGGTTTTAGAATGGGTGGAAATGTAATGCTGCCGTTTGGACACAGGATGGCAGACTAAATTTGCAGTATCTGAGATGGCCACAAGAGGGCAAAAACCCTAATTTTTTTTTTTTTTTTTGAATTGCAGTATCCTGGAGGGACACCAGATGGAACCAAAAGACCATGTTATTTAAGTCAACGAGTCAAAAACTAAAACCTTAATTTACAATGAAAAAGTTTTTTAAAAAATAAACAATCTAAATGACTACTTTCCTGAGCCTGTTCTGAGAGCTAGAGATACAGCTACAAATACAAATAAAAATGAAAACAGTTAAATGAAACTGCTCAATCCAATTAAATATATGTTCAAAAACTTTTCATGAGCACCCATTAATGCCTCTGGTTGCTATAGGTAGTAGGGACAAAAAGGTACCGAGCTTCTGTCTAGGAGAGGATGTACATGTATAATTGTATAGAAAATATCAACAAAAGCCAAGCTAAGGAGCCAGGAATGAAAAAACTATGCAAGAATATATTAACTCATCAGAAATTATTTAAGACACAGAAGCTGTGTGCCAGGCTCTGTGCTAAATTCTGGGGATAGAAAAGAGGAAAATGATCATCTCTTGCACACCACAAGCTCACAATCAAATGAGAAAGGCACAAAGTAAGCAAATACATTCATTTCCAAAAATCCAATAATCAGTATAAAAAATGAAAAGCGTTAAATCACCACCAATGAAGAGGATATTAAACAAAACTTTAGGAGATATTTTGCACAAACATATGCAAATAAATCTAACAATCTCTGTGAAATTGATGAATATTCACAAAAATATAAATTGCTTAGATTAACAAAAGAGGAAATAGAATACTTAAATGCTCCCATCTCAGAACAAGAAATTGAATATATCATCAAGGAACCTGTAAGAAAAAAAATTCCTTGGGCTAGGTGGATTCATAAGTGGATACTACTAAAGATTTCAAGAGCAATTAATTCCAAAATTGTATAAATGATTTGGGAAAATACACAGAAAAGGACTTCCTACCTAATTCTTTTCATAATTCAACAATGATAGAGCAAAAACAGAAAATAATAGCTTTAACAAAGTTGCAGAATACAATATAAATGAATATTATCATCTGCATTTTATTTATTTTCACTATAATTTCCAATATAATTGCAATCCCTAAAGAACCAGGCTCAAATCTGGCCTCAGACACTTCCTAGCTATGTTACCCTGAGCAAGTCACTTATCCCCTATTACCCAGCCCTTACCGTCCTCTGCATTGGAACCAGTAAAAAATAATGATTCTGAGACAGAAGGGAAGGTTATAAAAACATATTAAAATGTTCTAAATTCCTCTTGATTAGAGAAATGCAAGGTAAAACAATTCTGAGGTACCACCTCATGCCTATCAGATTGATCAATATGATAGTTAAGGAAAATGATAAATTTTGGAGGGGATGTGGCAAAATTGGAACACATGCATTAGTGTGGAATCTGTGAACTTAGCCATCATTCTGGAGGGCAATTTTGAATTATGCTGAAAGGGAAATAATGCATACCTTTTGATACAATAATATCACCACTGTATCTGTATCCTGGAGAGATAAAGGGGGGGGGGAGATTTCCTTGCACAAAAAATATTTATTATTATATATATATTATTATTATATAATATGTTATATTATATAATATAAAATATTATAGCTGCTGTTTTTGTAGTCACAAAGAAATAGAAATTAAAGGGATGTCCATGTACTGTGGTATGTGATGGTGATGTAATACTATTGTACTCTAAGGAGTGATGAACAGGATGATTTAAAAAAGAAAATGAAAGAAAAAGAAATGATAATGGAAACCTAGCTTAATATTCCAGAACCACAAGGTAAGATAAACATTTTAAAAGTGCGCCAATCACCTCTTGAAAGAGATTCCAAAAGCTTGACTCGCAGTGAATATTATATCCAAATTCCAAAATCATCAGGTCAATGAGAAAACATTTCCAACAGCCAAAAAGAAATCATTTAAATATCATGGAGACATAGTCAAGATAACACAAGATTTAGCATCTTCTATATGAAAGGATCCGAGGGCCTAGAATATGATATTCCATGGGACAAAAGAACTAGACTTTCAACCAAGAGTCATTAAGCAAAACTGAGCATAATACTTTATCAGGAAAAATGGGTATTCAGTGAAATAGAGGACTTTCAATGCTTCCTGATAAAAAGAGCAGAGCTGAATGGAAAAGTGGGCTCAAATACAAAACTGAAAAGAAGGGAAAAAGGGTAAACTAGAGATCTCAAAAGCCATTCCATGAGGTTAAACTGTGCACGTACCTCTGCAGGAAGATGGTTTTCATAACTCTTAAGATCATTATCGTTACTAGGGCAGTTAGAAGGAGTTTACACAGGCAGAATGTAAGGGTGTAAGTGAAATAGGAAGGGATGATATAAAAAATAAAATTAAGACATGAGAAAGACAAATGCATTGGTTGAGGAGGCAGGGAAAAATAGAATGGAGAAAATTGAAAGAGCAGACGAAAGGCTTGGTTTGGGGAAAAGGGAAAACCTTCTCATTCCTTCCCTACCAGGGACTTCAAACTTTCTCTGAGTAGTGTAGCTTGTGGGTTAAAAGGTGAGAATAACGAAAAAAATAAAACATCAACATCCTCAACCTCATGAAAATCAAAGGAGAATATTCGAGTCTCTCCTTTGGACACGCCATCATGGGTTGATATTGCCATGGAGTTTGTGTCAGGAAGGGTTATTGATAGGTAGGGGGAGAAGTCCCATTTCCTGAGGGAGATATCTGGTATAAACTACAAGCCAAACATGATTTCATTCTCAATTCTGAAAATATTAGAAGTCAGGGCTGTCGACCTTCACCTTTCCCAAACCCCACAGAAACTTGTTCTTACTCTCCCTGGTCTACCAGAGCTTCTTTTCCCCCAACTTAGAGGCATGTAGACCAGGAAACCAGATTCATACCTGAAGGTTTTCTCCTAGAAGAAACTGTTGGCATGATCCTCGGCAAGATGGTCCCCACTCCACCCTCCACCTCTTTACCCAGGATCAGAACAAATTCTTTCCAGAATTCCTGACAGAAAGAATCCAAGAGCAGAACAAAATCCAGCAAGAAACTGATTCTGCAGGGACCTCCCCACACATACACACAAGCCCAACTGCTTAAAACACAGGAATCTGGACTTTGCTTAAATTTCTAAGAAAACTCATGTCTTCTGGTCAGGTGTCCCACTCACTCCCCCGCTGGGCTGCCTCAGGCAAATATACACTCCACCCAAGCATAGGAATGGCACTGTGGTACTTGACATCTACATGGTTGTAGATGTTCTCCAATACATACAACCAACACAATAAACATCAGCAACAATTTATACTCAAAGAGGAATCTTCCAGAAAGACAATTTAATGTAAGTCTGCTCTAGCACTAAACACATTATGATCACTCCTAAATAGAATCAAGTTGGACTTTCCAGTAAAGGAGGTAATCAAACCAAAACATATTATTTCCTAAACATAGATGAGCTCTCAAATTATGTGGCTCCACTGGAAAGAATAGTCACTTTACTTCTCTCATGGAAATTTTTTCTAACAAGATCAAAATGTCATTTGGATTCAATGAGTGTAAAATTCTTAAGGTACATTAAGGAAGAATAGAATAGGTTGAAATAAACTGGCAAAAAAGGTGATCTTCTCCAGGCAAGACACATGAACCTAAGGACACCAAGGAAAAAAAGTCAGGCTACTTAAGAAACGGACCATTTTCCTGAAGTCAAAGATTAAGAAGGACATATTTAGAGCAATTAACAACTACGTGATAGTAGCCTTAACATGTTTTAAAAAGGGAGTGGGGGTGTAGCTTGGTGTGCCAGTGGGTAGAGAACCAGGCCCAGAGACCAGAGGTCCTAGGTTCAAATCTAGCCTCAGACACTTCCTAGCTGTATGACCTTGGGCAAGTCTCTTACCCCCCCACCCCCTTACCTAGCCCTTACCTAGTCCTTACCACTCTTCTGCCTTGGAAGCAATACATAGTATTAATTCTAAAGTGGAAGGTAAGGGTTTAAAAAAACTTCAGCATTATAAAATGTACCAAAATGGATCTAGAATGTATATAAATAAAAACCCATACAATGTTATAGTGGTAAGCACTTCTTGCCAATGGCAGAAAAAAGAGTGAAAGAGGTTCTTAGTATGCATAATAAAAAATAAATGAACACAGATTAGAAGTTGACAGAAACCTTTTAAAACAAATAGCAATATTAAAGGTTGGCAATGAGTATAGGCTACTACATTTGTCAAATGGAACCAAAAAAATGGCTTACTTCCAGACAGGGCCTCTTGTAATAATCAAAATAGTTGAGGCCATAAACTGTAGTAATTAAATAGTGGAAGACTTAAATTGTCGTAGATATAAGAGTGTATGAGTAAGTTTTGACCATAGGAAATATGTTTTCACGACAGTGTTTCGTTTTTAAATCAAATATAAGGGGGTCGCCAGGGAAATATGCCCAATTATTTAAATATACCAAAATCAGCTGGGTTTTATAGAGATTTTAATTAATACAAATGAGGAGTTAAAGAAAAGGAGAGAAAGAGAGAAAAAGGGGAATAATGAGAAAAGGATAGGCCAGCCTAGGGCAGCCCTGGCCAACCCAGGCCTAAGCCCTTAAGAGAAAGATCAGTCAGTCCTTAATCATTCACCACAAGATCTGTCCAAGCAAGGATTCTAGTGACACCAGGCCAGCATCATCTCAGCTGCCTCCACCAGCTCAATCCTCAATCTGAATGCACCATCTGAATGAATCTGAGCTCCTATTTAAAGGGCATTTTCTCCTATGTCACCTCCCCTAAGTCCTTATATCTACCAATCACAGTAGACATTTTTCAAAGGACAGACCATTCTTGGTTCACACCTGAGTAGACTAATCTTTTTGAGTAATTCACACCTGAGTAGACTAGAATCTCTGAGTAACTTTTCACCTCTTTGCTCCTTGTAAGTTCACAAGTTGTCTGACCTTTATAGGTACTTAGCACCCTTTTGTCCCAATTATTCAATAAACCCCAAATAGGCATAGCTTAAGAACTTTTGTCCTACTATACCTATGGGTTTAAGCATCTTTCATTGTTCAGCAAGGAGTTTACAACTTTATCTCCCCCTAGGGCAGACTTAAGTAGGGGTGGAGTAGAGGTCTCACATTCCTGATCTAAGTAGCTTCACTGCCCAAATGGAGAATTGGTCCCAATGGGGAATGGTCCCAATGGGGAATTTTCAAGGTTCACAATCCTAACCTTATGAAGTAGGGTCTGAGAACTTTTAAGGTTCACACTCTGAAACTACCAAGATCCACAAACATAGTAAAAAAAGATCTTCCACATAGAACATCTTCATGCATTCAAATAATATGTCAGAAAAGAAGCATCAAACAAATGCTGAGTGATATAGATTTATTTAGAGATGTGAAAGGACTTTTCCTTGCAATTCCAGATTAGGTTAATGAAAAGATTTTCCTTAAGGACATGAGATTTACTGATCAGTTTGGATTTTGGAATAAAGTGGTAAAAAAAAAAAACAAAGCATGCGCAATCTATCACTGTAGATTTCAGTCACTCAGTATCCACTGGATACTTACTTATATAAGAATGTAACTGGAATTATACAGCAGAAAATTACTATCCTTTATTCACCAAGGGACAATAAATCCCCGACTACAAACACAAATCCTACATTTCCTTCAGAATTCAACAAACTCTAGCGGAAATGGAATAGCATTACAAAAGTTGATGTTGCTTACCCACAATTTCCTCATGATCTGTTCACTGAAAAGTAAAAATATTTAATAAAAACAAGATAATTATGATAAGATAAATATTTAATAAAAATGAATAAAAGAATCATTTAATTCATTAAGCCACTAAATACTCAATGTCCAAAACATTTAGGATGAAAACCTTTCAAAATATAAAGTTGTAGCAGAAGACATTAAAATCACATTTCAGAGACTCTTTAAGTCAGTTGCAAAAGGCAGTGCTTTTATTTGTTCTGCAAAGAATTGGATATAATAACAAAATAATTCTATCTGAATTCTATTGAAAAATTAGAACAAAATACTTTGGATAGTTGCTATACCTTTAAGAAAAAGGTAGAAAACCTGGAGATTGAAATTGACAGAAGGAATCTATGTGAGACATTTAGAGGAAGTCTGTGAGAGACTTGATGGTGTCAACTAGAAAAAACTCAGAACTATCAAATAGTCAAAATCACTCTTTAATCAAGGAAGGGAAAAGGGGTTTGCGCTACTAACACGACAAGAGAGCTGCTTCCCATGACTGCACAGAGTCAAGACGTCCTGGTCACTAGCCCCTGGGAGTGCCACCAACTCAGGATGGACTCCGGGGAACAAAAGAACTTGGGGAACCTCTAGACCCTTTGGGAAATCCAGGGGCAGGGAAAGATGATTGACATCACTATGGGTACAAGGAAAATGGGAGTGTTCAAACTACACTGACAAGATACAATCATAGCTAGAAGCTAGGGTGTGTGACAAGGAAATCCCTTAAAAGACTGATATATATTAATTTAAGGTCGCCAAGGAATTCATCTATGTAATTCCTTGATGAAAACTCAAGTCAGCAGTCAACCTTTTATGGAGTTTAATTACAAAGCTGGCTATACTTAGCCTTTTACTTTTTTCCTTGTATTCCTTCTGCTTCAAGTGATTACTAATAAATCTTATAAAATATATTATAATGACTTGGAGTCATTGGATATTAATTTAAATTTACATTTCAATTTAAAATTTTCCTGTATTTGAATAATGTGACACTCTGTGTGACCTTGGGCTAGTCACCACCCCGCCCCCCACCTCCTCCCACACCACTAGGGCTTGGTGGCAGTCTTTTTCTTTACAAGCAGCAAAAAGCTGAGTGGAGGCTCAGTGGGTCCCTTTCCCCAGCAGGCCTCCCCTCTTGCTCACTCCCCCAAATTTTTGGATGAGTGCTAAGGAGTACACTCACGGGGACAGTACTTTTCTAGTACTCACAGCTCTTCCAAGGAAACTATTGTCTTCCTCTTCCTCCAAGTTCTCTCCTGGATGGCTCTGCTCTTCCCTGAGCTTCAAGAAGGTGGGGCTATGACAAGCTTCTGTGAGATCACTGGCTTTGTTACCAAACATTCCCTTGTTGCTGTGACAATGGGGCCCAAACAAACTTCAATCTCAGCCAGCTGAGGCTTGTCACCCTTGGCACTGCACTCTCCAAAGAGGACCATGGGTAAGTGAGTGAATTTACCCCTCTCACTGCCATCTCCTTGACCACAGAGAGAATCCCGTGTCCTTTTTGTCACCAGGGCTCCCTTCATCCCTGGTTTATTGCTATTCTCTCATCTATGCCTCTGCCTTTCTTGCCTATTAACCTCTTTCAGACTCAAGTTTCCTTATTTTAAAAATGAGAATAATCAGCATTGGCATTCCCTATACAGCTTTGGTAAGGTTTTCTCCATCTCAGAAAAATGAATTCTTCTGTCATTATTATTAATTCAAGGAATCTCTGTCCTGGTCCTAGGAAAGAGGAGGGAGGCAACAAAAAAGATTGAGTAAAGACCAGGAATGACAGAAAAGTGGGAATGCCAAGTATACACAGTACCAGGGAACATCATCATCTGCAATGGGGACAAACTAGAAGCCTTCCCAATAAGACCACCTCTATTATTTAACATTGTACTAGAAACTTTAGCTGCAGCAATTAGAGAAGAAAAAGAAATTGAAGGTATTAAAATAGGCAATGAGGAGTCCAAGTTATCACATTTTTAAAAAAAAACATTATTTTTATTTGGTCAATTTCACACTTTATTTCTTGGATGCAAAAATCATTTTCTTTTTTTTAAAATATATTTTATTTGATCATTTCCAAGCATTATTCGTTAAAGACATAGATCATTTTCTTTTGCTCCCCCCAACCCCCATAGCCGATGCGTAAATCCACTGGGCATTAGATGTTTTCTTGATTTAAACGCATTGCATTGTTGATAATATTTGCATTAGAGTGTTCATTTAGAGTCTCTCCTCTGTCATGTCCTCTCAACCACTGTATTTAGGCAGTTGCTTTTCTTCGGTGTTTCTACTCCCATAGTTTTACAGAGACTGATACACTGTGGTACAATCGAAGGTAATGGACTTCTCCATTAGTGGCAATAGAGTGATCCTGAACACCTAGGAGGAATTTATGAGAAATGTGAGAATGTGGAAGCAGAGGAAGACAATAGTTCCCTTGGAAGAGCTGTGACTACTAAAAAAGTACTGTCCTGGTGAGTGTATTCTTTTTGTGACTTCTAGAAAAGTACTGTCCTGGTGAGTATACTCTTTATCTCTCATCCAAAATTTTGGGGGAGGGAGCAAGAGGGGAGGTCTGCTGGGGAAACGGACCCACTGAGCCTCCACTCAGGTTTTTGCTGCTTGTAAAGAAAAAGACTGCCCCAAATCCTAGTGGTGTGGGAGGAGGTGGGGGGTAGTGACTAGCCCAAGGTCACTCAGAGTGTCACGTTATTCAAATACAGGAAAATCTTGATACTGTAAATTTAAATCAATATACAATGACTCCAAGAATTAGATTTTATAAGATTTAATAATAATTACTTGAAGAAGAAGGAATAAAAGGACAAAAGTAATAGGCTAAGTACAGCCAGCTTTCCCAGCCACATTCACAGGAAAAGAGAAGAGAGGGTGTGTGTCCCACACAAACTTTATCCCCAAAACTGATGAATGTAACAAAACAAAAGTGGGATGCTGGGAAAGCAAATCCTGAGGTTCAAAATTCTAATTACACAATACTCACTTAAAATGCCAGACTAAAGAAGAGACAGACAGACAGACAGAGAGATGAACAGAGAGACAAGAATAAACCGCAGACAGAGAGACAAATAGATAGACAGATACATAGATAGACAGACAGAGTTGTGCTATTTATTGGGCACTTACTTTGTAACAGGTACTGTACTAACTTTCAAATAAGAAAATAGAACTCTGGGGGCACCTGAGTATCAAGCTGCAGACTAGGAAATGAGATGAAGGTTTGGTTCCAGGTGTCAATTTTGGAAAACACACAAACACTAAAGCAGTTAGAAAGGCCAAGTCTTTAATCAGGAGCAGAGCGTGCTCAAGATTCCTCCACCACCCAGAGTCAAGACCTTCATACCACACAGAGTCAAAGCTCTGAGACTCTGGGAACAGTGTCTCTTGGAAAATATTCCCCAACCCAGAAATTTTCCAAAGAGTAATAAAATTTGAGGGTCTTATATAGCTGTTGGGGAATAAAAGACAGGGAATGATGACTGATTAGCTTTACAATGACCTCAAGGAAATGAGGAGTCCAGGGCTGGATTGCCAGGGAAAGTCTGATGCTTTACAATGGATACAAAAGTTTAACTCTAGCCTTGGTCTGAGCTACCTGGGAAGAGGTCTCTGATACAATTGGAAAGACCTCTAAAAACAAAAGGTTACTTAAGATTTGATCAGGTACTAATCTTTTGTAAACTGGAATCATTAAATACTTTCAGTTTCCCAAATTTTTTTTGGCACTACAAAGAGCGCAGTTATAAATATTTTTGTACAAGTCCTTTCCCTAATTATCTCTTTGGGATAAAAACCCAGTAATGGTATTGTTGGATCAAAGGACAGGCAGTCTTTTAAAGCCCTTGGGCATAGTTCCAATTGCCTTCTAGAATGGTGAGATCAAATCACAACTCCTTTGTCACATCCCCTCCAACATTTATCACTTTCCATTGTTGCCCTATTGGCCAGTCTGCTAGGTGTGAGGTGGTACCTGAGAGGTGTTTTGATTTTCATTTCTCTACTTATGAGAGATTTAGAACTCATGTCCTTATTGATACTTTTGATTTCTGTATCTGAAAAGTGCCTGTTCATGTCTCTTGCCCATTTATCAATTGGAGAATGGCTTGATTTACAATCGATTTAACTCCTTTTGAATATGAGAAATTAGACCTTTGTCAGAGGTTTCTGTTATAGATTTTTTTTCAATTTGTTGCTTCCCTTCTCATTTTGGTTACATTGATTTTGTTTGTACAAAAACATTTAATGTAATCAAAATTATTCATTTTACATTTTGTAATATTCTCTATCTCTTGTTCGGTCTTGAAAGCTTTACTTTCTCATAGATCTGACAAGTATACTTTTCTATGTTCACATAATTTACTTAAAATTTCCTTTTTTATATTTAAGTCATTTACCCATTTTAAATTTAGTATAGGGTGTTGTGACTCTTAAAACTGCTCAGACTGTACCTTAGAAGATTTGGTTAAGTTTTTCCCGTATTTTGACAATGGAGATACTTGATCAGGAATGTATTGAGAACTTTTAGAATTACTCCACCCTACTCAGACAGTGCCTTAGGGGAAGATAAAGTTGAAAACTCCTGGTTGAACAATGAAAAGTCCCTAACTCATACTTATAGTGAAGCTCAAACCTTAAGCTAGGTCTATTTTTAGATCTAATACAAAATGGTGCTCAGTACATATAAAAGTTAAATTAGTACCTAAAAGGTCAAGCAACTTACAAAAGGCAAGCTTAACCAAAGACGTGTGAAGTACTCAATAGATTTTATCTAACCAGAGAAGGTGAGAACAAAAGAAAATGAGAACTAAGAATGGGCAGTCCTGGGGAAAAGTGTCTACTGTGATTGGTAAAAGTGAAAATTTAGAGGAGGTGACATAAGAGAAAATTTCTTTAAAAGGAAGGGACTTATTGAGTTGGAGGGAGTTTTTGGATTGGAAGTTAGTTGGGGTGGGAGTTCAGAGGTTTGGAGCTTGCTTGAAAGCTATCTTGTGGTGAATGATAAAGACTGACTTGCTCTCCCTTAGGGTCTGGCCTAGGCTCTTGAGACTATTTTATTTTTCTCTCTGTCTCTCCTTCCCTTAATTCCTTCATTTATATTAATTTAAACCTCCATAAAACCCAGCTGACTTGGGTATATTCATATTTGGGTATTTTTCCATGTTGACCACTTATTTTTAGATTTTAAGTCATCTTTACAGTTTGGCCAAAACCTTTACAGTTTTGGCAATATACAGTCTTGGCAAACCACATTTTCATGGTTACAGTGTAAGATGTAGATCTAAACTTAATCTCTACCATACTGCTATTTTTTTTTTTAAAAAAAACTCTTACCTTCTGTCTCAGAGTCAATACTTTGTCTTTTGGCTCCAAGGTAGAACAGTGATAAGGGCTAGGCAATGGGAGTCAAGTGACTTGCCCAGGGTCACACAGCTGGGAAGTGTCTGAGGCCAGATTTGAACCTAGGACTTCTGCTCTCTAAGCCTGACTCTCAATCCACTGAATCACCCAGCTGTCCCCTCCCATACTGTTTTCCAGTTTTCCCATCAGTTTTTGTCAAAGAGTGGATTCTTGTCCTCAAAGCTAGGATGTTTATCATACACTATATTACTGAGGTCATTTACCCCAAGTTTATTCCATTGGTCCTTCCTTCTGTTTCTTAGTCACTAGCATGTCATTTTCATGATCACTACTTTATAATATAGTTTAAGATCTGATACTGCTAGGTCTCCATTCATGACATTTTTTTCATTAGTTCCCCTGATATTCTTGATCTTTTGTTCTTCCAAATTAACTTTGTTATAATTCTATAAAAATGTTTCTTGGTAGGGTGATAGGTATGGCACTAAATAAGTAAATTAACTTGGGCAGGATTCTCATTTTTATTATATTCGCTCTTTCTAACCATGAGCCATTAATGTTTTTTTTTTTTACAATTCTACAGAACTAGTTTTAAGTGTGTGGAATGTGTTTTGTAGATGTGTTCATATAATTCATGTGTTTGTCTTAGTGAATATATTTCTAAATATTTTATATTGTCTAGAGTGATTTTAAATAGAATTTATCTTTCTAACTCTTGCTGCTGAGTTGTGATGGAAATATATAGAAATGCTGATGATTTATGTGGGTTCATTATGTGTCCTGCAACTTGGCTAAAGTTGTTGATTATTTTTACTAGCTTTTTAGTTCATTCTCTAGGATTCCTACAGTAGACCATCATATCATCTGCAAAAAGTGATAGTATAGTTACCTCATTGCCTACTTTAATCCCTTTAATTTCTTTTTCTTCTCTAATGGCTATAGCTAGTGTTTCAAGTACAATGTTATATAACAGAGGTGATAAAGGGCATCCTTGCATCACTCCTGACCTTACTGGGAAGGCGTCTAACTTGACCCCATTGAAAATGATGCTAGCTGATTGGTAAATATATACTGTTTATTAATTTTAGCAAAGGCCCTTCTACTCCTCTACTTTCTAGTATTTTCAATAGCAATGAGTGTTGTATTTTGTGAAAGACTTTTTATGTATCTGTTGAGATAATCATGTGATTTCTGTTGGTTTGGTTATTGATGTGGTCAATTAAGTGGATAGTTTTCCTAATATTAAACCATTCTGGTATAAATCCCACCTGATCATAGTGAATAATCTTCGGGATAACTTCCTTGAGTCTTTTTTCTAGTATTCTATTCAAGGTCTGGTAATAGTCCTTCTTTGTTTCTTTTGTCAAAGAGTTTGGGGATATGATTAGGGTTTTGACATCAAAAGATGACTCTGTTGAACATATGAATAACATGGAAATAGATTTTGAACAATGATATATGTGTAACCCAGTGGAACTGCTTGTCATATCTGGGAGGGGGGAAGTGATGAGGGGGAATCATGAATCTTGTAACCATGGAAAAATATTCTAAACCAAAATACATTTTAGAAGAAGAATATAGCACTGGCTAAGAGATAGAAGGATGGATCAATGGAATAGACTAGAGGTAAATGATTTCAGCAAGGAAGTGTTTGATAAACCCTAAGATCCCAACTTTTGGGACAAGAACTCACTATTTGTCTACAACTGCTGGGGAAAATGGAAAGCAGTATGGGAAAAATTAGGATCAGATCCACATCGCACACGTATACCAAGATAAACTGAGAAATCGTAAATGACTTAAGTATAAAGGAGAAATTCTAAGTAAATTAGGTGAACATAGAACAGCATACCTGTCAGATCTATGGGAAATGAAAGAATTTAAAACCAAACAAGAGATAGAGAATATTACAAGATGAAAAATGAATAATTTCGGTAATATAAAGTTAAATTTTTATACAAACAGAACCAATGCAACCAAAATTAAAAGGGAAGCAGTAAACTAGGGGAAAATTGTATAACAAAAATATCTGACAAAGGTCTAATTTATCAAATTTTTAACAAACTTATTCAAATGTACAAGAAATCAATCATTCCTAATTGGCAAATGGTCATGGGACATGAATAGGCAGTTTTCAGATGATGAAATAAAAAACGATGTATAGTCACATGACTGGGAAGTTGGAGAGTTCAGTGCATTGAAAACCACTCCCAGAAACAGGAAGTCCTGTACTCAAATTTGGCCTCAGACACTTCCTAGCTGGGTGACCCTGGATAAGTTACCTAAGCCCCGTTGTCTAGCCCTTACCACTGTTCCACCTTAGAACCAATACACAGTATTGAGTCCAAGTGTAGAAGTCCACACCTATCTAGGGACAAAGGAAACAGTTAGAATGTAAAGATTGTCTTAGAAGAGAGCATGCTCAGTCTTGCACATGGCTAGTAAAGCCTCTAACCCTTGATCCCAGCTTCCCCCAGTTAGTGTGCTCACCTGGCCTGAGACAAACCACACCTATACCTTGTCATAATTTACAAGTGACCAATGATAATAAGCTTGCACTCATCCCTATGTATTGTGCACATTTGCATCTCAAAGGAAATAAATAGGAGCTCCACAGAAGGCCAGCCCTCTTTGCCACATCACCTCTCACCTATGTCTGTCTTTCCTGGAGCTCTGGCCAAGCTCCATCTTTAACTTCCTCCCTCTCTATCTCTCTCTCTTCCTGAAAGACCTTTCCTCCTCAATTTCTTAGAGTACCAGCTCTAAGGAACCAGTGAATTCTTTCATGATCTCCTCTCCTCAAGCCAGACTGATCTGTGCCTGCAGCCCAGGCTGCAAGGGATCGTGGCTTTTCCTCTCAGCTACTCTCTATACTCCTGTGTCCACATATTGCTTATTTGGGACTGCTTAGTGGTATCATGTCCTTCTGATAGCTAAGTGGTCGGGGCTTTTACTGTGGAGCTCCATAGGCAAATATTACGTGTGTGTCTGCCTGTTTCTTGTCCATCTCCTCGACTGTAGTCCTTCCCCCAAGGGCAGCTTTCTTTCTATCTTTCCTATTTGTGGGAAGGCTGCCGGCCGGCCTTCCTGCTTTACCAAGACAGAAAGTAAGGGTTGTACATCCATCCTATTTAGAGAAATGTAAATCAAAATATCTGAGATACCACCTCACACCTAGCAGATTGGTCAATATGACAGGAAAGGAAAATAATATCTGTTGGAGGGGATGTGGCAAAATTGGGACAATAATGTATTGCTGGTGGAGTTGTGAATTGATCCAACCATTCTGCAGGGCAATTTTGAATCATTCAAAAGAGCTTTAGAAGAATGCAAGCCCTTTGATCCAGCAATATCACTACTTGGTTTATACCTCACAGCGATCATAATAAATGGTTGTACAAAAATATTCATAGTGTTGATGGGAAAACTGGAGGGAAAGGTAGGGAAAAAGGAGGGAAAAGGAAGGTAGCTGGGTCTCCCCCAGTCCCTGTAGGGAAATTGACCAGGCTTTCTTTTCTAGTATAGTTATGCAATGGAATTAAATTAAATCAAGTCAGACTCTAGGGATAGGTAGGCTTGTTTGGGTTAGAAAAATAAAGGTTTGGGAAAGCTAGAGAAAATGTGATCTCTGGCAGCAATGCAGAGACCAAAGGCTCTTTCCTGGGAAAAGGCACCAAAATCCACACTTCTCTCTTCTTTTATACTTTCTCAGACATCTCCCACAAAGGAAGTGGGATGTGTCTGAGGAAGTTGGGGTAGAGAGTCCTGAGAGATGTAGTCTCCCAGAGTTCAGATCCATTTTTTTTATTTAGTCAATTTAGAACATTATTCCTTAGTTACAAGAATCATATTCTTTCCCACCCTCCCCAACCCCCTTCCTGTAGCTGACACGCAATTCCACTGGGTTTTACATGTGTCCTTGATCAGAACCTATTTCCATGTTGTTGATGTTTGCACTAGGATGTTCATTTAGAGTCCCCATTCCCAACCATATCCCCCTCGACCCATGTAATCAAGCATCTTAGTGTCTAAATTCAGAAGTGGATAATAAAAACATTTGGGACTTCAATTGTGAAAATTTCAGAGTCAATATTTGGATGTGAATTTGGTAAACTTGCAAGTAAATTATAGGAATGAAATGTCAGATTGTTTTGGGGTACTAGAGATGAACCCCCAAGTTTCATGAAGGACAACTTTGAAGAATACAAGCTGCCAAAACTTAGCGCAAAAATAAAAGGAGAAAATTTAGAAAGTAATGTTGAATCTGGCCAGGAGGATAGTATAGGTGAAACAGCAAGATGAAAGGCTTCTCCAAGAAACCATCAATTCTGGGGATTATATACTCTTTATAGCAGCGGGAACGTGATACTGTGTCATAGTGACTCTAGAGTGGTAAACACTCAGGCATGCAGTCAGGGATTCGGTCATCTGACTGGGTCTGCCTGGACACATAAGGGATGACCCTCATAGTTTAGAGGATAGATGATATTTGAGATACAGTCCGATGGTATCAAGGTGTGGAGGTGCATCTCTATATCCACCTCAGATTTAAAGGACTATCCAAGGATGATAATTCTCTCCGGGTCTTCTACAAGTTATCAAATGTTATTGGATTAGAAGTCACAAGGACAGAAGGGAGCAAAAGAATTTCCCTGCTTAGAGTTTGCCTGAGCTTGGGGGGTATGGTGGCCATGCCAAGATATTGGGAAAGAAAATGTCAAAATGTTGGGGTGAATGAGGGCAGCTAGGTTACTCAGTAGATTGAGAACCAGGCCTAGAAATGTAAGGTTCTGGTTCAAATCTGGCCTCAGACACTTTCTAGCTGTGTGACCCCCAAGCAAGTCATTTAACCCCCATTGCCTAGCCCTTACCACTCTTCTGCCTTGGAACCAATATAGAGTATTGATTCTGACATGAAAGGTAGCAGTTTACAAAAATATTGGGATCAAAAAGTTGGCATCAAGATTTGGCAAAGAAGATGTTAAAAGTTGAAAACTGTTTGGGAGTCAAAAAGACAATTCAGAATCAGAACTTGAAGCTAAAATCTGGAAGCTGAGATGTGAAAATTTTTGATTCAAATTTGGGCGTCAAAATTTTACATCAAAGTTTAAAAAATTTTCAGAGGATTATGGGAAGGTGTTTTAATGGAGTTACCTCACTCTCCAAATCCACCCCCCAGAAAAATAACGACTCTGAGTTAACTCTAAAAGCAGATTCTACCAGAGTCAATCAACAAGCTCTGGGAGCACCTGTGTGGGCCACAACCTGAGCTCCTGAGACCAGGGGAGGACTTTGGGAGTCTAGACATTCTGACGTGACACCACTCCATCCCAGGCTGGACATCAGGAGAGGATAAGTGAGGAGGGAATGTACATTAGGTGAATGTGATTGCTGAGAGTTGTTTGCCCCTGCTAACTGTAGTCACTCACAGGAGACTGGAGACCCTGGCTGTCATTCTAAGGCAGAGAAGGCAAGGAAAACAAGCTGGTACCTGCAGAAAGCTGGGGACTGTAGGAACAAAAACTGTCTGCTTCTAGTGACAGAATTTGGGGGGGGCCCTGGCCAGATGACCTGAGGTCAATCACAGACTGGGCTGTGTCAGGGGGAATAGGGACCACACTTAGTCGTGGATTATAGAAACTGGGAAATATAAGGATGACTCAGGAAATAACAGAACAAAAATCCTGAACTTAAGACATTATCTCCCAAGCACACTCTCTCTCCTGGGACCACATGAGGTAGAGCAGGAGATTCTAAATCATCAGTAGCTGCCACAAGGCCAAGCCCTCCAGCCCCCAGTACCTTGAGCTCTGAGTTAAAACTCCTCTACATCACAGTCCTTGGAAGGTGACTGCTGACCCAGGGGATGTTGGCATCAGTTAGTGCTCTGTATGAGTGGATACAGGATGGAGGCATTTCCATTCTTTTATCACCTTGAAGGTGACCAATCTACCTTTCCCTCCCCTGTGCCGAATTATTCTCAGTCATTTCCTGACAAAATGTTGGCAGAGGGAGGCTCCCCAAAGCTCTTTGACAAATGGGGTGAGGAAGTGGGGGAGGAGGCCTTATTTCTCCCAAGTTTTGCTCTTGGGACTATATTAGTCCTTTACCCTTAAAACCCATACATTGTAGGCAAAAATCTATAAAATGGTTTCTCAACATCTAATCATTTTGTTTTTACTCCTCTTTCATCTTACCCTGCATCATTTCTCTGTCAATTGGGTTAAGAGTAAAATAGTTGAATTCATTGTTGATTTAGTCTGACTTCCTGGGACAACCTTGTTTTAGGAAGCCCCAGGTTGACCCCTTGTCCCATTGGAACTTGAGCACTCTGGACAAGTCAAATCTTATGTACCTTTTTGTCTTCTTGGTTTCTCCTGTCCTATCTAGGTGGCTCTCCGGTACCCCAGCCTCTGCTATGGAATGGAGGCCTCTCTTAGTCATATGAGAGTGTGAGTAGTGCAGGTCCCATGTGAGTGACAGGGCATAAGTCCTCTCCCTTCATTCTGGAGTTCAGTGGAAGTCACAGCTTAGTTTTTCTGTCTCAGTTAAAGGCCATCATCATACCTGCTTTTAAATTTTTTTTTCAGATTGACCCCTGTTTACACTCAAGGATTTCTTTTGTTCTCTTCTACTCGTCATAACAGTGGTCACATAATGGAACCAATAAAAATCTGGTTTGGGATGGGTCAGAATGCAATACTAAGATTTGGATAGGTGATGGACACAAGACTGCTCTTGATATCAACTGGTTTCTGTCCTACTTTTTTAGAGGCTGCAGTATTCTATCTGGCCAGAAGACGCCAGTGAATGGATGTCCTGACTTCCTACCTGGCAATGAAGTGGTCAAGAAATGTTTATCAAGCACCTACTATGTGTGAGTCCAGAGGCTAGGTACTGGGGATATAGAGAAATAATTAAATACTCTATGGATCCCAGGAGCTTAAATCCTATTCGTGGAGAAAACATATACATATTTATGTTTAAAACATAATGAATTCAAGATTAGGGGGGAAAGGAGGAACTCAATATTTGAGTGCAGAGAGCTTACGAAAGTCCATAAATAGGACAAGATGACATGTTAGCTGGGTTTCAAAGGAAACTAAGAATTGCAAGAGGCAAAAGTGAGAATGGATTGAATTCCGAGCCACAGCGAAGAAGCTTATGGAGAAGAAAGGATTTGTTGTGGGTGAAGAATAGCAACGAGGTTAATATGCCTGGGCCTTAGAGTGTACAAAGTGAAATAACATCTGATAAGTTTAGATCGGTAGGTTTTAGGTATTTATAAGTGGTAGTCAATGATACAGTGGTTGAAATTTGATCCCAGAGCTAATAGTGAGCCAGTGGAGTTTTTTGAGTGCAGAATTGACATAATCAGGACCACAGAGCAAGAAAATCCCTTTGGCAGCTTATTGGAGAATGGAATGGAGAGGGAAATGGCTGGAGGCAGGGAGACCCTTCAGAAGACAACTGTAAAAGGCAATGGGAGCAGGGATGAGGTTATATGAGTGGAGAAAAGCAGATGAATGTTCATGGGGTTAATATAAAACCTGGCACCTGACTGGCTATAGGACCTGAAGGAGAATGAAGGATAGAAAAGCAGGTGATATGTGGATCACTGAAGGAGAAAAACATTTTCTGGCATGAACTTTTCAAGATTTTGCAGCATCCTTTTTGGACAATAAATGTCATAGAAGTACTTGCCTGCATGGCAATGAAATGACCAACCATGCATGGGCAGACACACAGCTAGAGACATAGACAGACAGACAAACTTATATCCATATATATAAGAGCCCATAATATATTTTCAGTCTGAACATTTACATCATGGAATCTGGCACAAATACGGTACAGATCTAGGCTTGATTTACTTTAATGATTACACTTATGAAAGTGATGAAAAAGATATTAGTAACACAAAAAAATTCAAAGGACTGCTGTGCAAGCATTTTTTCTAAGGACAAGGATTGAGAAAAGGCCACTTGATGTCACAATTAAAATATGGTTAGTAACTTTGGAAAGAGAATTTTTCATTGAATTATTTCATTGAATCATGTGCTCAAAGAAGACTAAATGATTACAAGGAGAAGAATAGAAATGAAAACAACTATTGCCAATACTCTTCACTAGGAATCTAACCAGAAAAAGGAGAAAAATAAGATGAGAAGGTCATGGACATGGAAGGACCAAGTCAATGATTTTTGATGATAAGTGGGGAAAATAAGCATATGTTCCCAGTGTTCTTTCATGTGGACCATGCTCTCCATCTCCCCCAGCCACTCTCCATCCCTAACCTATATCATTCTTTTCTGAAGAAAGCTATCCCTCTCTCCTTTCAGTCACTGCCAACATTTCTAATACGCAACCTAAAAGTTCTCTCTCAGTTCCCTCTCCACCCAGTCCATTTTATTTCAACCCTAAATGGATCTATAGCTTAGACAGCACCTCGGGTGCCATCTATTCCACCATCCTCCTTATCCAGATGAGGAACCCAACCAAGGGAGGTGAAATTACTTGAATGTCATATTAGGGAACCAATATCTCAATGGCATCTCCCAGGACCAAATCTCTAAACAGAAGAGAGAAGAGAATAAAAATAAAAATACCGACTGAGGCGGGATTGGATCTATTTGTCTCTGAAGATCAGTGATGTTCTTTTCCTCTTTCCAGAAGTTCTATGACTGAAGCACAGGAAATTAGTCTTTTTGACTTTTCTTCTTCCCTGAATTTCCTATACACTAAAAGGTTTTGATCTTCAGTCCCAGTAGTCAAGGAGAGATTTTCCCATTCACCATCCATCAAGAAACCTCATAACACCTCAAACCTCAACCTCAAACACAGGAACTATATAAACAAAACTACAAAACACTCTCCACACAACTAAAACTAGACTTGAGCAATTGGAAAAACATTAACTGCTCATGGATAGGACGAGCCAATATAATAAAAATAACCATCCTACCCAAACTTATTTATCTATTTAGTGCCATACCCATTGAACTACCAAAATACTTCTTCACTGATTTAGAAAAAAAATAACAAAATTCCTTTGGAACAACAAAAGATCAAAGATATCCAGGGAAATAATGAAAAAAAAAACACATATGATGGTGGCCATGCAGTCCCTGACCTCAAACTATATTACAAAGCAGCAGTCATCAAAACAATTTGGTACTGGCTAAGAAACAGAAAGGAAGATCAGTGGAATAGACTGGGGGAAAGCGACCTCAGCAAGACAGTATACGATAAACCCAAAGATCCCAGCTTTTGGGACAAAAATCCACTATTCGATGAAAACTGCTGGGAAAATTGGAAGACAGTGTGGGAGAGACTAGGACTAGATCAACACCTCACACCCTACACCAAGATAAATTCAAAATGGGTGAGTCACTTAAACATAAAGAAGGAAACCATAAGTAAATTGGGTAAACACAGAATAGTATACATGTCAGACCTTTGGGAGGGGAAAGGCTTTAAAACCAAGCAAGACATAGAAAGAATCACAAAATGTAAAATAAATAATTTTGACTACATCAAACTAAAAAGCTTTTGTACAAACAAAACCAATGTAACTAAAATCAGAAGGGAAACAACAAATTGGGAAAAAATCTTCATAGAAACCTCTGACAAAGGTTTAATTACTCATATTTATCAAAGAGCTAAATCAATTGTACAAAAAATCAAGCCATTCTCCAATTGATAAATGGGCAAGGGACATGAATAGGCAGTTCTCAGATAAAGAAATCAAAACTATTAATAAGCACATGAAGAAGTGTTCTAAATCTCTTATAATCAGAGAGATGCAAATCAAAACAACTCTGAGGTATCACCTCACCCCTAGCAGATTGGCTAACATGACAGCAAAGGAAAGTAATGAATGCTGGAGGGGATGTGGCAAAGTAGGGACATTAATTCATTGCTGGTGGAGTTGTGAACTGATCCAACCATTCTGGAGGGCAATTTGGAACTATGCCCAAAGGGCGACAAAAGAATATCTACCCTTTGATCCAGCCATAGCACTGCTGGGTCTGTACCCCAAAGAGATAATGGACAAAAAGACTTGTACAAAAATATTCATAGCTGCGCTCTTTGTGGTGGCCAAAAACTGGAAAACGAGGGGATGCCCATCAATTGGGGAATGGCTGAGCAAATTGTGGTATATGTTGGTGATGGAATACTATTGTGCTCAAAGGAATAATAAAGTGGAGGAGTTCCATGGAGACTGGAACAACCTCCAGGAAGTGATGCAGAGCGAGAGGAGCAGACCCAGGAGAACATTGTACACAGAGACTAATACACTGTGGTATAATCGAACGTAATAGACTTCTCCATTAGTGGCGGCATAATGTCCCTGAACAATTTGCAGGGATCTAGGAGAAAAAAACACTATTCATAAGCAAAGGATAAACTATAGGAGTGGAAACACCGAGGAAAAGCAACTGCCTGAATGCAGCGGTTGAGGGGACATGACAGAGGAGAGACTCTAAATGAACACTCTAATGCAAATATTATCAACATAGCAATGGGTTCAAATCAAGAAAACATGTAATGCCCAGTGGATTTACGCATTGGCTATGGGGGTGGTGGGGAGGAAAAAAACTTGATCTATGTCTTTAATGAAAAATGCTTGGAAATGATCAAATAAAATATATTAAAAAAAACTAAAAAAAATGTTTTTTGGTTTAGAATATTTTTCCATGGTTACAAGATTCATGATTCCCCCTCCTCACTTCCCCCCTCCCAGATATGACAAGCAGTTCCACTGGGTTACACATGTATCATTGTTCAAAATCTATTTCCATGTTATTCATATTTTCAATAGAGTCATCTTTTGATGTCAAAACCCTAATCATATCCCCAAACTCTTTGACAAAAGAAACAAAGAAGGACTTTTAACAGACCTTGAATAGAATACTAGCAAAAAGACTCAAGGAAGTTATCCCGAAGATTATTCACTATGATCAGGTGGGATTTATACTAGAATGGTTTAATATTAGGAAAACTATCCACTTAATTGACAATATCATTACCAAACCAACAGAAATCACATGATTATCTCAACAGATGCAGAAAAAGTCTTTCACAAAATACAACACTCATTGCTATCGAAAATACTAGAAAGTAGAGGAGTAGAAGGGCCTTTGCTAAAATTAATAAACAGTATATATTTACCAATCAGCTAGCATCATCTTCAATGGGGTCAAGTTAGAAGCCTTCCCAGTAAGATCAGGAGTGATGCAAGGATCCCTTTATCACCTCTGTTATATAACATTGTACTTGAAACACTTTTCATTGTTCAACCAGGAGTTTTCAACTTCATCTTCCCCTAAGGCACTGTCTGAGTAGGGTGGAGTAATTCTAAAAGTTCTCAATACAATCCTGATCAAGTATCTCCATTGTCAAAATAGGGGAAAAACTTAACCAAATCTTCTAAGGTACAGTCTGAGCAGTTTTAAGAGTCATAACACCCTATACCAAATGTAAAATTGGTAAATGACTTAAATATAAAAAAGGAAATTTTAAGTAAATTATGTGAACATAGAAAAGTATACTTGTCAGATCTATGAGAAAGTAAAGCTTTCAAGACCGAACAAGAGATAGAGAATATTATAAAATGTAAAATGAATAATTTTGATTACATTAAATTTTTTTGTACAAACAAAATCAATGTAACCAAAATGAGAAGGGAAGCACCAAATTGGAAAAAATCTATAACAGAAACCTCTGACAATGGTCTAATTTCTCATATTCATAAGGAGTTAAGTCGATTGTAAATCAAACCATTCTCCAATTGATAAATGGGCAAGAGACATGAACAGGCACTTTTCAGATAAAGAAATCAAAAGTATCAATAAGGACATGAGTTCTAAATCTCTCATAAGTAGAGAAATGAAAATCAAAACACCTCTCAGGTACCACCTCACACCTAGCAGACTGGCCAATAGGGCAACAAAGGAAAGTGATAAATGTTGGAGGGGATGTGACAAAGGAGTTGTGATTTGATCTCACCATTCTAGAAGGCAATTGGAACTATGCCCAAGGGCTTTAAAAGACTGCCTGTCCTTTGATCCAACAATACCATTACTGGGTTTTTACCCCAAAGAGATAATTAGGGAAAAGACTTGTACAAAAATATTTATAACTGCGCTCTTTGTAGTGCCAAAAAAAATTTGGGAAACTGAAAGTATTTAAGGATTCCAGTTTACATAAGATTAGTACCTGATCAAATCTTAAGTAACCTTTTGTTCTTAGAGGTCTTTCCAATTGTATCAGAGACCTGTTCCAAGGTAGCTCAGACCAAGGCTAGAGTTAAACTTTTGTATCCATTGTAAAGCATCAGACTTTCCCTGACAATCCAGCCCTAGACTCCTCATTTCTTTGAGGTCATTGTAAAGCTAATCAGTCATCATTCCCTGCCTTTTATTCCCCAACAGCTATATAAGACCCTCAAGTTTTATTACTCTTTGGAAAATTTCTGGGTTGGGGAATATTTTCCAAGAGACCCTGTTCCCAGAGTCTCAGAGCTTTGACTCTGTGTGGTATGAAGTTCTTGACTCTGGGTGGTGGAGGAATCTTGAGCACACTCTGGTCCTGATTAAAGACTTGGCCTTTCTAACTGCTTTTGTGTTTGTGTGTTTTCCAAAATTGACACCTGGAACCAAACCTTCATCTCATTTCCTAGTCTGCAGCTTGATACTCAGGTGCCCCCAGAGTTCTATTTTCTTATTTGAAAGTTAGTACAGTACCTGTTACATAGTAAGTACCCAATAAATAGCACAATTCTGTCTGTCTATCTATGTATCTGTCTATCTATTTGTCTCTCTATCTGCGATTTATTCTTGTCTCTTTGTTCATCTCTCTGTCTGTCTGTCTGTCTGTCTTTTCTTTAGTTTGGCATTTTAAGTGAGTATTGTGTAATTAGAATTTTGAACCTCAGGATTTGCTTTCCCAGCATCCCACTTTTGTTTTGTTACATTCATCAGTTTTGGGGATAAAGTTTGTGTGTGACACACACCCTCTCTTCTTCTCTTTTCCTGTGAACGTGGCTGGGAAAGCTGGCTGTACTTAGCCTTTCACTTTTGTCCTTTTATTCCTTCTGCTTCAAGTAATTATTATTAAATCTTATAAAATCTAATTCTTGGAGTCATTGGATATTGATTTAAATTTACAGTATCAAGATTTTCCTGTATTTGAATAACGTGACACTCTGTGTGACCTTGGGCTAGTCACTACCCCCCACCTCCTCCCACAGCACTAGGACTTGGGGCCGTCTTTTTCTTTACAAGCAGCAAAAACCTGAGTGGAGGCTCAGTGGGTCCCTTTCCCCAGCAGACCTCCCCTCTTGCTCCCTCCCCAAAAATTTTGGATGAGAGATAAAGAGTATACTCACCAGGACAGTACTTTTCTAGAAGTCACAAAAAGAATACACTCACCAGGACAGTACTTTTCTCGTAGTCACAGCTCTTCCAAGGGAACTATTGTCTTCCTCTGCTTCCACATTCTCTCCTGGCTGGCTCTGCTCTTCCCTGAGCTTCAGAAATGTGGAATTAAGACCAGCTTCTGTGAAGTCACTGGCTCTGTTGCCAAATATTCCCTTGTTGCTATGACAATGGGGCCCAAACAAACCTCACTCTCAGCCAGGTGAGGCTTGTCTCCCTTGACACTGTACTCTCCTAAGAGGAAGTTGGGTAACTGAGTGAATTTACCCCTCTCACTGCCATCTCCTTGACCACAGAGAGAATCCAGTGTCCTCTTTGTCACCAGGGCTCCCCTCATCCAAGGTTTATTGCTATTCTCTCACCTATTCCTCTGCTTCTCTTGCTTATTAAACCCTTGCAGACTCAGTTTCCTTATTTTTTCATTTGAAGTTTAGTCAATTTAGAACATTATTCCTTGGAATAATGTTTTAGAACATTATTCAATGAAATAATCCTTTCATTGAATTATTCCATCACATTATTTCTCTCTCTCCCCTCCTCCCACTCTTACCACAACCAACACACACTTTCATTGGGTATTACATGTGTCCTTGATCAGAACCCATTTTTCATGTTTACACTAGGATGTTCATTTAGAGTCTACATCCCCAACCATATCCCTATGACCCATGTATTCAAGCAATTGTTTTTCTTTGGTATTTTTACTCCCACACTGTTTCCTCTGGGTGTGGATAGTGGTTTTTCTCATAAATTCCTCCTAGGTGTTCAGGATCACTGTATTGCCACTAATGGAGAAGTCCATTACCTTCGATTGTACCACAGTGTATCAGTCTCTGTGTCCATTGTTTTCCTGGTTCTGCTCCTGTCACTCTGCATCAATTCCTGGAGATTGTTCCAGTCCCCATGGAAATCCTCCACTTTATTATTCCTTTGAGCACAATAGTATTCCATCACCAACATATACCACAATTTGTTCAGCCATTCCCCAATTGATGGGCATCCCCTCATTTTCCAAATTTGGCCACCACAAAGAGCATGACTATGAATATTTTTGTACAAGTCTTTTTCCCCATTATCTCTTTGGGTTGCAAACCCAGGAGTACTATGGCTGGATCAAAGGGCAGACAGTCTTTTATGGGCCTTTGGGCATAGTTCCAAATTGCCCTCCAGAATGGTTGGATCAATTCGCAGCTCCACTAGCAATGAATTAATGTCCCAACTTTGCCACATCCCCTCCAGCATTCATTACTTTCCTTTCCTGTCATGTTAGTTAATCTGCTAGGTGTGAGGTGATATCTCAAAGTTGTTTTGATTTGCATTTCTCCGATTATAAGAGATTTAGAACACTTTTTCATGTGCTTATTAATACTTTTGATTTCTGTAACGGAAAATTGCCTATTCGAGTCCCTTGCCCATTTTTCAATTAGAGAATGGCTTGATTTTTGTACAATTGGTTTAGCTCTTTATAAATTTAAGTAATTAGACCTTTGTCAGATGTTTTTGTAATGAAGATTGTTTCCCAATTTGTTGCTTCCCTTCTAATTTTGGATGCATTAGATTTGTTTGTACAAAAACTTTTTAATGTGATGTGATCATAATTATTGATTTTACATTTTGCGATATTTTTCTAGCTCTTTCTTGGTTTTAAAATCTTTCCTTTCCCAATGATCTGACAAGTACCTGTGTTTGCCTAATTTGCTTATAGTTTCCTTCTTTATATTCAGTTCATTCATCCACTCTGAGTTCATCTTGGTGTAGGGTATGAGGTGTTGATCCAAACCTAATCTCTCCCATACTGTCTTCCAATTTCCCCAGCAGTTTTTATCAAAAAGTGGGTTTTGGTCCCCAAAACTGGGATCTTTGGGTTTATCATAGACTGTCCTGCTGAGGTTATTTACCCCAAGTCTATTCAACTGATCCTCTTTTCTTTCTCTTAGCCAGTACGAAAAAATGGAGGGAGGGAATCGGTGATGGTATCTAGATATACTAGAAGAAATAGAAATAAATTAAATAGAATTATACTTCTCCCACAAAGATACACATGGGAAGGGGAGGGGAAGAATTCTCTTATAAGAATGAGAGGAACAGAGTGTTTATTGGCACGACTTAAACCTTACTCTCCATGAAATCAAATCTGAGAGGGAAGAGCATCTAGAACCATTGGGATCTTGAATTCTATCTTATACAACAGGGTAAAAGGGAAGGGAAAATTAAGGGGGAGTAGAGAGTAGGGAGTTCAAAAAGGGAGGGAAGGAGAAGGGGGAAGAGATATTAACAGACTCTAAAAAAAGAAGGGAACAAAAAGGGAGGGACTAGAAAGGGAAGCATATCAAGGGAGGGGATTATGGGGACTGATTTAAAGTAATCTACCAGTTTAAAAGGTTATAGCAAAAGAAGAAAGGTCAGAATTAGGGGAGGAGATCAAAATGCCAGGGAAGTCACAAGTGACAATCATAACTTGAACGTGAATGGGATGAACTCACCCATGAAACGTAGAAAAATAGCAGACTGGATTAGAATCCAAAACCCAAGCAACACACATAAGGCGGATAGATACTCACAAGGTCAGAATTAAAGGATGGAGTAAGATGTATTGAGCCTCAACTGATAGAAGGAAGGCAGGAGTTGCAAGCATGATCTCTGACAAAGCCAAAGCAAAAATAGACCAGATCAAAAGGGATAGGGAAGGTAAGTACATCCTGATAAAAGGGAGTATAGACAATGACTAATCAACATGTATGCACCAAATGTTTTAGCACACAAATTTCCAATGGAGAAACTAGGAGAACTGAAGGAGAAAATAGATAGTACAACTATATTAGTGGGAGACCTGATCCAACCACTATCAAATTTAGATAAATCAAAACAAAAAATAAATAAGAAAGAGGTTAAAGCTGTGAATGAAATATTAGAAAAATTAGAGTTAACAGATACATGGAGAAAAATAAATAGGGACAAAAAGGAATACACTTTCTAGTGTTTTCAACAGGAATGAGTGATTTATTTTGTCAACGTCTTTCTCGGCATCTATTGAGATAAACATGCAATTTATGTTGGTTTAATAATTCATATGATAAATTTTGCTGATAGATTGCCTAATATAAAATTAGCTTCGCATTCCTATTATAAATACCGACCTCTGAATAATCCTTGTGATATATTGCTGTAATCTCTTTGCCAGTTTAAGATTTTTGCATCAATGTTCATTTAAGGAAATTTATCTGTAATTATCTTTCTGTTTTTGGTCTTCTTGATTTAAGTATATATACCATATTTCTGTCATAAAAACTTGGTGGGATTCCTTCTTTCCTTATTTTACCAAAATTTTTTAGAGTATTAAGATTAATAAGGAGTACACTCACCGGGACAGTACTTTTCTAGTAGTCCCAGCTCTTCCAAGGAAACTATTGTCTTCCTCTGCCTCCACATTCTCTCCTGGCTGGCTCTGCTCTTCCCTGAGCTTCAGAAATGTGGAATTAAGACCAGCTTCTGTGAAGTCACTGGCTCTGTTACCAAACAATCCCTTGTTGCTATGACAAAGGGGCCCAAACAAACTTCACTCTCAGCCAGGTGAGGCTTGTCACCCTTGACTCTGTACTCTCCTAAGAGGAAGTTGGGTAACTGAGTGAATTTACCCCTCTCACTGCCATCTCTCCTTGACCACAGAGAGAATCCAGTGTCCTCTTTGTCACCAGGGCTCCCCTCATCCCTGGTTTATTGCTATTCTCTCACCTATGCCTCTGCTTCTCTTCCTTATTAAACTCTTTCAGACTCAGTTTCCTTATTTTTTCATTTGAAGGAGTTTAGTCAATTTAGAACATTATTCCTTGGTTATAATAATCACATTATTTCCCTCTCTCCCCTCCTCCAACTCCTCCCACAACCAACACACACTTTCATTGGGTATTACATGTGTCTTTGATCAGAACCTATTTTTCATGTTGTTTACACTAGGATGTTCATTTAGAGTCTACATCCCCAACCATATCCCTATGACCCTTGTATTCAAGGAGTTGTTTTTCTTTGGTATTTTTACTCCCACACTGTTTCCTCTGGGTGTGGATAGTGGTTTTTCTCATAAATTCCTCCTAGGTGTTCAGGATCACTCTATTGCCACTAATGGAGAAGTCCATTACCTTCGATTGTACCACAGTGTATCAGTCTCTGTGTAACTATGGGAGTGGAAACACGGAGGAAAAGCAACTGCCTGAATACAGTGGTTGAGGGGACATGACAGAGGAGAGACTCTAAATGAACACTCTAATCCAAATATTATCAAGAAAGCAATGCATTTAAATCAAGAAAACATCTAATGCCCAGTGGATTTACGCGTCGGCTATGGGGGTTGGGGGGGAGGAAAAGAAAATGATCTATGTCTTTCACGAATAATGCTTGGAAATGATCAAATAAAATATATTTAAAAAAAAAAGAAAATGATTTTTGCATCCAATAAATAAAGTGTGAAATTGACCAAATAAAAATAATGTTTTTTTTAAAAAATGTGATAACTTGGACTCCTCATTGCCTATTTTAATACCTTCAATTTCTTTTTCTTCTCTAATTGCTGCAGCTAAAGTTTCTAGTACAATGTTAAATAATAGAGGTGGTCTTATTGGGAAGGCTTCTAGTTTGTCCCCATTGCAGATGATGATGTTCCCTGGTACTGTGTATACTTGGCATTCCCACTTTTCTGTCATTCCTGGTCTTTACTCAATCTTTTTTGTTGCCTCCCTCCTCTTTCCTAGGACCAGGACAGAGATTCCTTGAATTAATAATAATGACAGAAGAATTCATTTTTCTGAGATGGAGAAAACCTTACCAAAGCTGTATAGGGAATGCCAATGCTGATTATTCTCATTTTTAAAATAAGGAAACTTGAGTCTGAAAGAGGTTAATAGGCAAGAATGGCAGAGGCATAGATGAGAGAATAGCAATAAACCAGGGATGAAGGGAGCCCTGGTGACAAAAAGGACACGGGATTCTCTCTGTGGTCAAGGAGATGGCAGTGAGAGGGGTAAATTCAATAACTTACCCATGGTCCTCTTTGGAGAGTGCAGTGCCAAGGGTGACAAGCCTCAGCTGGCTGAGATTGAAGTTTGTTTGGGCCCCATTGTCACAGCAACAAGGGAATGTTAGGTAACAAAGCCAGTGATCTCACAGAAGGTTGTCATAGCCCCACCTTCTTGAAGCTCAGGGAAGAGCAGAGCCATCCAGGAGAGAACTTGGAGGAAGAGGAAGACAATAGTTTCCTTGTAAGAGCTGTGATTACTAGAAAAGTACTGTCCTGGTGAGTATACTCCTTAGCACTCATCTAAAAATTTGGGGGAGTGAGCAAGAGGGGAGGCCTGCTGGGGAAAGGGACCCACTGAGCCTCCACTCAGCTTTTTGCTGCTTGTAAAGAAAAAGACTACCACCAAGCCCTAGTGGTGCGGGAGGAGGTGGGGGGAGGGGTAGTGACTAGCCCAAGGTCACACAGAGTGTCACATTATTCAAATACAGGAAATTTTTAAATTTAAATTGAAATGTAAATTTAAATTAATATCCAATGGCTCCAAGTCATTATTATATATTTTATAAGATTTATTAGTAATCACTTGAAGCAGAAGGAATAAAAGGAAAAAAGGAAAAGGCTAAGAATAGCCAGCTTTCCCAGCCATGTTCACAGGAAAAGAGACAGGGTGTTTGTCACACATAAACTTTATCCCCAAAACAGATGGATATAACATGAAAACAAAAGTGGGATGCTGGGAGAGAGAATCCTGGGGTTCAAAATTCTAATTGCACAATACTCACTTAAAATGACAGACTAAACAAAAGGCAGATGGACAGAGAGACAGATAGAGAGATGAACAAAGATACAGACAGATGAATAGACAACATACAGAGAGACAAATAGACAGATAGATAGACAGACAGAATTGTGCTATTTATTGGGTACTTATTCTGTAACAGGTACTGTGCTAAGTGTTTAAGTATCCAAAGAATAGGAAACAACCCTTGCCCTTAGTAAGTAGATAAGAGAATAGAGCTCTGGGGGCACCTGAGTATCCAGCTGCAGACTAGGAAATGAGATGGAGGTTTGGTTCCTGGTGTCACTTTTGGAAAACACACAAACACTAAAGCAGTTAGAAAGGCCAAGTCTTTAATCAGGACCAGAGTGTGCTCAAGATTCCTCCACCACCCAGAGTCAAGACCTTCATACCACACAGAGTCAAAGCTCTGAGACTCTGGGAACAGTGTCTCTTGGAAAACATCCCCCACCCTAGAAATTTTCCAAAGAGTAACTAAACTTGGGGGTCTTATATACCTTTTGGGGAATAAAGGACAGGGAAGGATGACTGATTAGCTTTACAATGGCCTCAAGGAATTGAGGAATCCAGGGCTGACTTGTCAGGGAAAGTAAGATACTTTACAATGGATGTAAAAGGATAATTCTAGGCTTGTCTAGGCTACCTGGGAAGAGGTCTCTGATACAATTGGAAAGACCTCTAAGAACAAAAGGTTTGATTTAAGATTTGATTATGTACTAATCTGATATAAACGGGGACCATTAAATACTTTCAGTTTTCCAAAATTATTAGCACTACAAAGAGTGCAGTTATAAATATTTTTGTACAAGTCTTTTCCCTTATTATCACTTTGGGGTAAAAACCCAGCACCAGTGAGATCAAATCACAACTACACCAGCAATGCATTAGTTTCCCAACTTTGCCACATCCCCTCCAACATTTAACACCTTCCCAAAGAGTATGAAAAGAATGTCTGCCCTTTGATCCAGCCATAGAACTGCTGGGTTTATACACATATGCTAAGGACTTTCTTTGTTTTTGGTAGCTTCCCCTATTGTATTAGAACCTTTCTCAGGAAGGTCAGGCCTGGGCATGAACCATCCTTTCCTTTGTAAGCAGCCCTTTCTCTTGCACCCTAGCTTCTAGCTATGATTGTATCCTGTCACTGTAGTTTGAACACTCCCATTTTCCTTGTAGCCATAGTGATGTCCTTCATCTTTCCCTGCCCCTGGATTTCCAAAGGGTCTAGAGGTTCCCCAAGTTCTTTTGTTCCCCGGAGTCCATCCTGAGTCGGTGGCACTCCCAGGGGCTGGTGACCAGGGCGTCTTGACTCTGTGCAGTCATGGGAAGCAGCTCTGTTGTCGCATTAATAGCGCGAACCCCATTTCCCTTGATTAAAGAGTGATTTTGACTATTTGATAGTTCTGTGTTTTTTCTAGTTGACATTAATGGAGGCCCCAGAGAGATCCGAAGTCCTCGCGGCAGGAGCCCTCCAGCTAACAAGGACCGCAGACTTGAGGTACCTCACCCAACCCATTTGGGGTTGGGTCAGGAGTCCGGTTGGCTAGGGCCAGGTAAGTGGCTCTCGGAGGTAGGACTCACATCTCTGGTTTGGGAGTGACTCGCACTTTAATTAAGGGATCCTTAGTCCAGTGTCTGTGGGGTACACAGCCTCATGGTCCATAGCCACCCGGCGCTTTTGGACGTGGGTCCAAAAGCTTGTCTGTTGTCCCAAATATTGGTGGGGGCAGTCAGCAGCCCAGTGGGGGAGGTCAGCAGCCCAAAGAAGCACCTAGAAATACGATCTCAAGTTACCTGGTTTCGAAGTATGGGCCTGATGCAAGCAAGTAATTGGATAAATGGCAAACAGTGACAGAGGCCAATCCGAAGGTAAGCTGGCCAAGGTGGGGTTCACTTAATGAGGAAAAGATAAATGTTTCTATGGTCTGTTTTAAGCAAAGCAGGTCGAGAAATTGAAGAAGACGAAAGAGAAGTCTTCAGCCAAAGGCTCGAGGAATGCACCCGAGGAAATACCAGGTCAGAAGGGTCCATAGACCAAAAGGGTAAGAACAAGAGAGAGGTGAGGGCCAGGAGAGCTGGTCAGAGGCAGGAATGGTTGGCTGAACGCTTTGAATGGGGAACTCAAGTTGGAGTGTGAGAGCCTCAGCGTTCAGTTGAGGGTCCGAGTAACTGCTTTAAATTGACTAAAATAGAGAAAGCTTCTTCATGAATTGAGATGCCATGGCTTAAGGTTTAAATGGTTACAACGTTTTGAAAAAAAAAAAAAGCTTCTCATAGAAGTTTAAGAACTTAAGTTCTGGATTTCTTCACAATTTTTTTTCCTGTGGGCCTTTGCTTATATTGCATGTCTAATGGTTTCTTAGGCGGAGACTTCGCTAATAACTTCAAATGCTGGTGATTTAAGCTTTAGCCAATAATGTCTGAAAGCTGTGTTAACAATGAATTCCTCCCAAAGGTGAAGAGGCGAGACTGGAGCTGGCGATCCAGCAGGAGGCAAAAGGAGGTCCAGAAATTCTTAACTTTGAGGTCCAATTTTTCTCCCCAAAGTTTTGGTCTGGTTAATGTGTAAAATATTGTGTAGCGAGTGAGGTTAATATTGGTAACAAGGTGCGTTGTATTCTAGGTACTAACCCTGTTATCTGAGTGCTAGAATTTCACATTTTTAGCTGTTAATTATTTTCCAATAGCAACGCATGTGTGTGAGTTCTGGAGTAAAAAGAAAGTTCATTTTAGGATGGTCAACTGCCGACCTGACCGGTCATTGAATTGTGGTAAATGACAAGAAATATTGGGCAAAAGGCAGCGCTTTGAAGGGTGAGGAAACCCTGAACACTTTAAACTGACCAACAAATTTCCTCTCTAGGAGCGCCTTTAGCCTTGGGCCAAAGTGGTTTGAGGCAAGGATAAGAGAAAGGCAAACTTGGAGCCCAAAGTAAATTGGAGCAAAAAAAGGAAAAAAAAGAACTGTAGAGGCATTCAGAGTTAAAGGTAACTTTTAAGCTTTCTTAGTAATCCTACGTTTTGTGTTTGGAGAGAAAGGTTTCGGGTTTTGGCTTTTAAAAGGTAAAAAGAGTCATGAACTATAATCTGATTTTGAATTTTCAGGTAAATTTCCAGAGTGCAACCATTACAATAGATAAATTTTTGCTTTAAAAGTCCAGTGAATGCTTAGAACTAATTTTACTTTTAAGTGGAGAGAACTAATGGCTTTGTGATCATTATTTCTGATGATCTTTGGCACATGACCGCTAAGAAAGGAATTTCTCACCTGGGAAACTCAAATTTCTAGGAATGTCCTGTATTTTGCCACCCCAGTTCTGGAGTGTGGGTGAAGGGATTAAAGCCTAATAAAGTTAAGTTTTAGCTCAAAATGTTTCTTAGGAGCCAAAAGCCTGGACCAGATTTTCCTGCAGCCCAGAATCCGAAGGAGCCCCAAGATCCTGGATCCGGATAAGTGTTGTTTCTCATCATTTTCATTGACTAGAAATGTTTCTGTAGCAGACATAAAACTGGCCATTTTGTTTCCCCTGATAATTGTATTTCCCCTGAGCAAAGTAGAGAACCTAGAAAGGACAGAGCTATATTTTACCTGGTTAAGAGGTTTGAAAGTAACATCTGTTCATTGGAGAATTTGCAACAGAGATGCCAGAGTGCTAGTTTGTCTCAAAGTAGTATCAGAAGAAGTTAGGAGGAATGACGGAGCCCAGAAATGATTGTTAGTAATAGAAGATAAATTTATTTTCAATCTGGAGCCTGGTTAGAGAATTGCCATCTAATAGTAAATTGTATGGGAAGGTAATTGGGAAAAAGAAAAGCTATGGAGGAAATTGGTTATTGATACAGTCACAAGGGCGAATGGAAAGGCAGATAAACATTTTTAGCCATTATGAATGAGTAAGCAAATTCAAAGAGGTCCCTTTTCTTAAAAGAAGAGTTTAGGTCATAAGGAAAACCTGGCAAAATATCAGTGCCAAAAGGGGGGAGGCCCAGCACATAAATAGTAGATTCTAAGCAGCAGTTTTAATAAACAAGGTTCTGATAGAACACTGAATGGCTCCCCAGTACCCCTAAAGTTTATGCATTTTGAAGCCTCAAGGCAGGAAACAGGGAGATAAGAAGAGAACCTTTGTGACTAGGAAAGCTAATCCATTCACCTATAGATTTAGGCACAAGTTCAATGGTAAATGAGTCCTTATTGCCAATGAATAAATACTCAGGAGAATGAAATGTGTACCCAAAACTGTCAGAAGAATTATTTTAACAAATTTTTATCTACAGGCTTTACATTAGCTGACTCAGTTGCAACATTTTTTTCATACTAGGTAATAGTTAATAGAAGTAAAAAGCCTAAGCTATGTAAGCATGGCTATGGTTGTTAAGTAGTTGAAGGTGAATGAAAACAGTTGCAAAATCCCTAGCATCTCAGCCTCCCCAAAGGCGGGGGTGTGAGAGGTTTTAAAATTAAGGAAAACTAGAAGCATTTGTAATCGTGAGAAGTTTTGGAGTTCTTTCCAATATTGAAACTTGAGTTTGACTTTAAAAGTCGTTTTGAAGCTGAAGTTCCCATGAAAGTCATTCTAATGTGGTTTTGGATTTTTGGCTGATAGCATATTACTTGGTGGTAGACCAATATTAATTTTTGGCCACAAACAGGAGGTAGGGCCACTCCCAGATTTACAAAGTCCTGAGTAACCTGAGATGTGGATTCTGTTTCTGTTTTTATACTTCTGTAGTTTGTAGGATTTTATATTTAGGTAAAGTGAGGCAGTCTTTCTGATTAAGCATGTAAATGACCTAATTTTATAATTTGTTTGGAAAAGACATTGCTAGAAGAAAGAGATGGGGTGGCAGATTTAAGGTTAGCAGCGTGGATAGTCTTTGTAGTGAGTAAGCAAATAGGTCAAGTCCTGTTAAAGAACATGTTAACGGATTTCTCTTAGTTTTCTCTCTCTCTCTCTCTCTTGCAGCAGCAGCAGGTAAGCTGGCTGATACCAAAGGAGGACAGAAGTCTGGGAGAGGAGGCTGAAGGCATCATCAGGAGCCACCAGATGTGAAAGACTTAAGACTTTGGGAAATGGGGTCCTGTTTGATTGTTAGTTACTCTCTTGGCCAAAGGCAGACGGCCTGCCTTTCTGGCTCAAATGTCAATGCACCGGAGGCATTGAGGAATGCCCCCAAATGCCAGTTCCCCAAACCTGTATCCCTGAGCTTTCCCACCATTAGGGATACCCATTTGTCCATTTGGTTGGTCAGCGACGTTCGGTTTTGACCAAAAGGGGGGGGTGTCAACATGGAAATTAGGAATCCCAAACTTGTGGCCTAGTGGGATCTGATGGACCCCATTTTTAGATTTAGCTCATAGATTGGAGACCCCAAAAGCTTGTCCTTGTTCCCTGTTCCCATGGTATCGACCCTGAAGGGAAATGATGACCCTGGTTGGGTGAGATAAGCATATGCTAAGGACATTTTTATTTTAGGTAGCATCCCCTATTGTGTTAGAACACTCTCTCAGGAAGGTCAGACCTGGGCATGAACCATCCTATAGTAACTTTGTAAGCAGCCCCTTCTCTTGCACCTGTAAACCTTAAAATTTCTTAGACTTATAAATGTTGGAAATTTCACCATTGGGAAATTTCATACTTGAAAAATTTCCTACTGATAGTCTATTGGAATGTGAACCCTCCTTGGCATGGGAGGGTCTTTCTCCTCCCTACTTAAGATTACTTTAGGACAGAAACCTTTTGCTGAACAATGGAAAGGGCTTTGACCTATGCTTAAGAATAGAACAGGAAGTTCTTTGAGTCATGATTGATTTTAGAATTGATACAATAGAGATACTTGGAATGACAGAACCAGGTCTTGAAACTTCCAATCTCCAACCTGCTCAGGGTAACAGGATTTAGGAAGGGCTGCAGCAGAGGATCAAGATTTATTTATTTGAGAATATGACCTTCAACAGACATGTGCAAAGCCACAGACCTCTGGGTGGTCCTGGGTTAAGCTAGAGCCACCATTGGCACAGGGAAGCCATGGACAGTGATTGGTAGATGTGAGAACTGAGGGGAGGGAACTTGGATGGTTTCCTTAAAGATAGAGGGGTCTGAGGACTGAGGGGTGGTTGGAGAGGTTTTGCTCTGAGAGGTTGTGCTCTGAGAAGCTTGCTCTGAAGGAAGCTGGAGGCCCCTGAGACTGTTTCTCCATTTTGGTCACTTGAGTGATAGGGACTGATCTCTTTTTCTTGCCTCAGCTATCGAAGGGCTTGGGCCTTTTGGCCCAGCCTAAACAGAGGGGGTATTTAAGCCCTATTCCCTTCTCTCCCTTTTCTCTCTCTCTCTCTCTAATACCTTTCTTCCCCCTGTTTGTAATTAAACCGCATAAAATGTTGACTGCTGACTTAAGTTTTCATGAAGGAATTACATATTTGAATTCCTTGTCGACCTTAAATTAATATATATCAGTCTTTTAAGTGATTTCCTTGTCACACACCCTAGCTTCTAGCTATGATTGTATCTTGTCAGTGTAGTTTGAACACTCCCATTTTCCTTGTAGCCATAATGATGTCAATCATCTTTCCTTGCCCCTGGATTTCCCAAAGGGCCTAGAGGTTCCCCAACTTCTTTTGTTCCCCAGAGTCCATCCTGAGTCGGTGGCACTCCCAGGGGCTAGTGACCAGGACGTCTTGACTCTGTGCAGTCATGGGAAGCGGCTCTCTTGTCGTATGAGTAGCGCAAACCCCTTTTCCCTTGATTAAAGAGTGATTTTGACTATTTGATAGTTCTGAGTTTTTTCTAGTTGACACCATCAAGTCTCTCACAGACTTCCTCTAAATGTCTCACATAGATTTCTTCTGTCAATTTCAATCTCCAGGTTTTCTACCTTTTTCTTAAAGGTATAGCAACTATCCAAAGTATTTTGTTCTAATTTTTGGATAGAATTCAGATAGAATTATTTTGTTATTATATCCAATTCTTTGCAGAACAAATAAAAGCACTGCCTATTGCAACTGACTTAAAGAGTCTCTGAAATGTGATTTTAATGTCTTCTGCTACAACTTTATATTTTGAAAGGTTTTCATCCTAAATGTTTTAGACATTGAGTATTTAGTGGCTTAGTGAATTAAATGATTCTTTTATTCATTTTTATTAAATATTTATCTTATCATAATTATCTTGATTTTATTAAATATTTTTCTTTTCAGTGAACAGATCATGAGGAAATTGTGGGTAAGCAAAATCTACTTTTGTAATGCTATTCCATTTCCGCTAGAGTTTGTTGAATTCTGAAGGAAATGTAGGATTTGTGTTTGTAGTCTGGGATTTATTGCCCCTTGGTGAATAAAGGATAGTAATCTTCTGCTGTATAATTCCAGTTACATGCTTATATAAGTAAGTATCCAGTGGATACTGAGTGACTGAAATCTACAGTGATAGATTGCGCATGCTTTGTTTTTTTTTTTACCACTTTATTCCAAAATCCAAACTGATCAGTAAATCTCATGTCCTTAAGGAAAATCTTTTCATTAACCTAATCTGGAATTGCAAGGAAACATCCTTTCACATCTCTAAATAAATCTATATCACTCAGCATTTGTTTGATGCTTCTTTTCTGACATATTATTTGAATGCATGAAGATGTTCTATGTGGAAGACCTTTTTTTACTATGTTTGTGGATCTTGGTAGTTTCAGAGTGTGAACCTTAAAAGTTTGAACCTTAAAACACTATTCATAAGCAAAGGATAAACTATAGGATAAACTATAGGAGTGGAAACACCGAGGAAAAGCAACTGCCTGTGTATATTTGCATATCAAAAACTATATCTAGCCCAGCAGGCTCCGCCTTCTCTCTCTCTGCTCTCTGCCCTCTGCTCTCTGCTCTCTTCTCTCTGCGCTCTGCGCTCCTTCTCTTTCAGGCTACCTGATGGCTGTCCTTGCAGGAGCTTGGCCTCTGGCCAAGCTCCATCTTTAATCTTTCTCTCTCCCCCTTTCCTTTATATACCATGCTTTTGCCTCAATAAACGACTTCTCTTTGCATACCATGTGAGAGCTGTCCGTACCTTCTTTCTCTCTTCCCCTTTCCTTCTCTCTCTCCCCCTTCCCCTCTCAGGGGTCGTAAGGGGCTGGTCCCCAGCATCTGGCAGCCCAACGTGGGGCCCGAGCGACCACCGGACGACTGAGGAAAAATTCGGCGCCGAAATCGAGACTACAGTAACGGGTAGGGATCGAATAGACGATCCTGAGGAAATCGAGACTACAGTAACGGGTAGGGATCGAACAGACGATCCTGAGGAAGGGTAGGTCGTCCCATTCATATCTCCCTCTCAAACCCCATTGTGTGAATGGTCGAATGTATGTGTGCTTTGATGGCAATGGAATAACAGTCCCCTTATATATACGAGTAATGGGGAAGTGCAGTTTCCCTCCCCCACCTGGGTCTGCTAGTACAATACTATGCGGAGGCCTCCTCTCTCGGACCTGGATCTCCGGAGGTTAAGAAACACCTGAGGAGTGGTCTGAGGGGGAGGGGAAGGAAAAAGAAAATTTGACCCAGGGAAACCCTCACTAGGGGCGATTGAGAACTTGAAAAATCTCACTCTGAAACAAACAGTTGCTAGAGCCTAGTGAATTTCAAAAGGAGCAACTGGGAAAAGAAAAAGCAGGAGTTAAGATTTCATCAGGAAAGTGCAAAGTCAAATTTATCGCCTCCTAAGACAAAAGCTTCAGAGAGCCAGGCTGCTATTCACCCAGTGGGAAAGGCTAGCAGACCAGAAGCAAGGAGCAAGCTAATCTTCACAGGCAAATTCCTGGGATGCTTTTAAAAGGCTTATCAGGAAGTAACTGCTTTGACTCAAAGCAGGACACTTAAAGGCCTGAATTAGGTTAAATTCAGAACAGCCTAGGTTGTAAAAAGATATTGCCATTCTGTAACCAAAGGCAGAAGATTTTTTTTAAAAAGGGCAAGCCTCTACACTCATTTAGCATTTGAAAAAGGTCCTAGGAACTCTTTTGTTTGAGGTCCAGCCAGGTAAAGGCAGGCTTTACCTGGGTGCTGGGAATTTGAATTTTAATTTAGTTTTAATTTAGGTTGGATAGGCAAAATTATAAAGGAATGTCTGCTTATATTTTTTGATAAAGGAAGTTAAAAAAGGAGAATTAAATATCTTTCTCTGACTTTTGTTATATGCCACAGAATATCAGGACTAGAAATGTTTTATCTGTAGAGAAATTTTGGTATATATCTCAAGGTAGCTAAAGTGCACACAGAAAACTTTTAAGGTTTGGGCTTAGATCCGAAGCAGCTTGAGATTTTTTCTCTACCGGCCACGTGGCTTGAGCCACATGGAAGATAGCATCAGAGCAACTGAGGTTGCAAGTTTTATCACTATGGCTGTAATTGGCTAGAAGAAGAAATTTAATACTAAGATATAATAAGCATGAATTGGAATATGATTTAAAGGAATTTCTAAAGCTTTCTAATTTTAACTATGGAGGAATTATTAACACTTTTCTAAGCAGGACATAAAGCAACAGGATGAATCTTGAGCAGAGCTTATTCAAACAGCCTGTATGCAGTTCAGAAACTTTTTTACTGGGCATATTAACATACCTGTATCCAGAAAGCAAATGATTTATAACTAGAATAGCTTTTACTATGGAAAATTAAGACACATGCTCAGCAGAGTAAAAGCATGGTTAGAAGGATTCAATCTGTTTACCAATGGTTAATTATTAAGGTTATCAGGAACTCTGTTACTCAGTACAGTAATTTATTAAGGATTTGAAAGAGGCAATACTATCATGTATTAAAATTGCAGATATTGAAGCTGATCATGATATTGAAAAGAGACCTATGATAATAATGCAAATTCAAAGGTTACTGGCATAATTTGATTTATTTCTGCAGGGAAGATTTGCAGAATTAGCAGATGAAAGTAATGATTTTAGTCACAGTATTAAGATCTTTTCAGTTATGAAGCTAAGGGCAGTAGTTCGGAAACAACTTCTGTGCAATTGTTTGATAATTCTGTGCATATTTGTACAGCATAAGACAATGCTATAATTTTAATAACTGCACAAGGTGGAAATTTTTCAAAAAGCAAAAATTGTGTGCAGGCAGACAAAGACTTAAGATCCCAGCACACATGGATCAATTCACAAGTGATTTATAGAATGATATTTTCATGATTATGGATTTGAAAAAGCAAATATTTAAGCATCTATACATGCTGCTTTGCAAAGTCTATTGTACAGCTATATCCTGAACAAGCAGGTGATATCGCTTATCAATGCAAACTGTTGTGGATTAATTTCACCCCTGATAGATATCCATGCATATTTTGGAGCAAAAGGTGCATTTCAGTTTGCTCCTGGCACAAAGGTTGAACTGTGAAAAGTGATGGGAGATACTTACTCTCCTGGTTTATGGGTTCAAGCTCAAATGAAGAAGTGAGCAAAGTGATTGCAGATTTTATAAATATCTGTGCACTACTGTCTATTCCAAACAGCTTGGAATAGCAGGGCTTTTAACAGCAATGCAAAGGCTAAATTACATACCTCATGGCTTACATGAAAGCTATGGTAAAAAGAGCTCAAAGGAATTCATGAGCCCCAAGGTTCAAAAACTGAAAGTATATATGTTCTGTCACTTTCTAACTTTCTAAGACCCAATGAGGCTTTCATTTGGGGTCGAGGTTTTCTGTTTACTTTCTCAGATACATGGAGTCCATGGAAGATGATTAAGAGCATCTGATGGCAAGAAAATCTGCCCGGAAGAAGGACAGAAGGCAGAGGTGTCTGGCACAGGACACCAGAAAAGCAGCACATGGACTGTAAAGGCTGCCCTATAGGCAGGTTTAACACACTATGCACACACACATGTAATTGTATGAGAAACAATGTACATGCAGAAGAGTATCATTAAGTCACTAACAGATATTCTGTTCTAGGAATATATGGGTATTTGGTAAAAGATCTAACTTTATTACATGCCTGACAATTTTGAATGGTACTGGTACAATGTGTAACTTGAAATCATATTATTGGAATTGTTCCATGTTACCCATATTTGATCAAATACAAAAGGGTATAATTGGGAATATTATGACAGTATAAGGAATGCTGTCCACTTGCAGCACAAAAGGGTAATACTATCCAAAATGTAATGATGATTATTGTCTTAAAGGGTACATTATATTTGCAAACAACATGTCTCTATTAGAATCAGACTTATCTAGAAGTCAATTTTGTAAGCTGTGACTGTTCCACTTTCATAAGGAAAGAGGTGGATATGGTATCACTAATCATCTATCTTTTCTACACCCCAGAAAGAATATAAGTTAAAGCTTTGTAACAATCAATATTGAATTTAATGATAAAGATCACATTGTGTGAGATACCTGAATTGGGTTAAATATCATCAAGATATTAAGACTGTGAGGGACCCAAGGGGATGATAATGTTGGGTCGAGGTCTTGTTTGTATGTTCACAGATAATGAAAACATCTGGTCTCCCACGTCATGCTTCATGCCAGCTGACACAGACCAGGAAGAGAAGCAGACGGAAGGTGATGGCATCAGCTACCTACATGCCAGCCACAATCCAGACTCGCTGGAAGGACACTTCTTTGGCGACTAATATCACTCTAGAACAATGACATTACACTATTAGAGACATTGGCTATTAGACCACTGACGGACACTTGTCCATTCCAGTTCCAGTGAGGCATATTCAGTTTAACCCAGGGAACGCTCATAGAACCAACATCTGCCCAGGACTAAAGCCTCTGATCACCAGACAAAGACAAGAAAAGCCAATCCTCCACGTTCAGAGATGACAAACTCCACAGAAGCACAGAAGCCCCAAAATACCAAGAAAAATAAGAAGAAAGGGGCGACTCTGGACACATTCTATGGAGCCAAAATACAAAATACAGAGCAGATAGAAGAAGATATACAAGAAAATTCTCCAAAATCTTCCAAAGGAAATAGAAACTCTCCACAAACCCATGAAGAATTTGAATCAGAAAGGACCAAAAAGATGGAAGCCCTCTGGGAGGAAAAGTGGGAAATGATGCAAAAGAAATTCACGCATCTACAAAACCAGTTTGACCAAACTGTAAAAGAAAACCAGGCTTTAAAGCAAGAACTAATAAAGCAAAGCCAAAACACCAAGAAATTAGAAGAGAACATAAAATATCTCACCGACAAGGTGATAGATCTGGAAAACAGGGGGAGAAGAGAAAATTTAAGAATAATTGGACTCCCAGAAAAGCCAGAAATAAACACCAAACTGGACATGGTGATACAAGATATAATCAAAGAAAATTGCCCAGAGATTCTAGAACAAGGGGGCAATACAGCCACTGACAGAGCTCACAGAACACCTTCTACACTAAACCCCCAAAAGACAACTCCCAGGAATGTAATTGCCAAATTCCAAAGCTATCAAACAAAAGAAAAAATCCTACAGGAAGCCAGAAAAAGACAATTTAGATATAAAGGAATGCCAATCAGGGTCACACAAGACCTTGCAAGTTCTACGCTGAATGATCGTAAGGCATGGAACATGATCTTCAGAAAGGCAAGAGAGCTGGGTCTCCAACCAAGAATCAGCTACCCAGCAAAACTGACTATATACTTCCAAGGGAAAGTATGGGCATTCAACAAAATAGAATACTTCCAAGGGAAAGTATGGGCAGTTTGGGAATTTTTAAGATTGATCACTGAATCAGTTTATGCTGATGTTCATTCTTGATTGGGATATCTAAGTTATACAATCAGGATAGGTTTTTCATCTCTGTATCAGAATATGATTATGCACCAGAGTGTTTGTATTTGTTAATGCTGTAATGTTGCTACATTTTGATATTACACTATTCATTTGTGTGTAAAACAAAAAGGGGGAGATGTAGCAGCCCACTCCTAACTAGGGGCAAGGGGAACAGTCAGTCTTGGGCATGCTCAGTAGTGCTCATGGCTGGCAAGGCCTCTGACCCTTGACCCCAGCTTCTCCCAGGTTAGGCGGGAAAACAGGTTTCTTTGTTCTCAAATGGTTAAGAGAAACCACACCTATGCCTTGTCATTAACCAATGAAAATCATCCCTATGTACTGTGTATATTTGCATATCAAAAACTATATCTAGCCCAGCAGGCTCCGCCTTCTCTCTCTCTGCTCTCTGCCCTCTGCTCTCTGCTCTCTTCTCTCTGCGCTCTGCGCTCCTTCTCTTTCAGGCTACCTGATGGCTGTCCTTGCAGGAGCTTGGCCTCTGGCCAAGCTCCATCTTTAATCTTTCTCTCTCCCCCTTTCCTTTATATACCATGCTTTTGCCTCAATAAACGACTTCTCTTTGCATACCATGTGAGAGCTGTCCGTACCTTCTTTCTCTCTTCCCCTTTCCTTCTCTCTCTCCCCCTTCCCCTCTCAGGGGTCGTAAGGGGCTGGTCCCCAGCAGTTCTCAGACCCTACTTCATAAGGTTAGGATTGTGAACCTTGAAAATTCCCCATTGGGACCATTCCCCATTGGGACCAATTCTCCATTTGGGTAGTGAAGGTACTTAGATCAGGAATGTGAGACCTCTACTCCACCCCTACTTAAGTCTGCCCTAGGGGAAGATAAAGTTGTAAACTCCTTGCTGAGCAATGAAAGATGCTTAAACCCATACTTAGAGTAGGACAAAAGTTCTTAAGCTATGCCTATTTTGGGTTCATTGAATAATTGGGACAAAAGGGTGCTAAGTACCTATAAAGGTCAGACAACTTGTGAACTTACAAGGAGCAAAGAGGTGAAAACTTACTCAGAGATTCTAGTCTACTCAGGTGTGAATTACTCAAAAAGATTAGTCTACTCAGGTGTGAACTAAGAATGGTCTGTCCTTTGAAAAATGTCTACTGTGATTGGTAGATATAAGGACTTAGGGGAGGTGACATAGGAGAAAATGCCCTTTAAATAGGAGGTCAGATTCATTCAGATGGTGCATTCAGATTGAGGATTGAGCTGGTGGAGGCAGCTGAGATGATGCTGGCCTGGTGTCACTAGAATCGTTGCTTGGACAGATCTTGTGGTGAATGATTAAGGACTGACTGATCTTTCTCTAAAGGGCTTAGGCCTGGGTTGGCCAGGGCTGCCCTGGGCTGGCCTATCCTTTTCTCATTATTCCCCTTTTTCTCTCTTTCTCTCCTTTTCTTTAACTCCTCATTTGTATTAATTAAAATCTCTATAAAACCCAGCTGATTTTGGTATATTTAAATAATTGGGCATATTTCCCGGGCGACCACCTTATATTTGATTTAAAAACAAAACACTGTAGGGAAAACATATTTCCTGTGGTCAAAATTTACTCATACACTCTTATATCTACTACAATTTAAGTCTTCCACTATTTAATCACTACAGTTCATGGCCTCAACTATTTTAATTATTACAAGAGGCCCTGTCTGGAAGTAAGCCATTTTTTTTGTTCCATTTGACAAATCTAGTAGCCTATACTCATTGCCAACCTTTAATATTGCTATTTGTTTTAAAAGGTTTTTTTCAACTTCTAATCTGTGTTCATTTATTTTTTATTATGCATACTAAGAACCTCTTTCACTCTTTTTTCTGCCATTGGCAAGAAGTGCTTACCACTATAACATTGTATGGGTTTTTATTTAGATACATTCTAGATCCATTTTGGTACATTTTATAATGCTGAAGTTTTTTTTAAAACCTTACCTTCCACTTTAGAATTAATACTATGTATTGCTTCCAAGGCAGAAGAGTGGTAAGGGCTAGGTAAGGGCTAGGTAAGGGGGGGAGGGTAAGAGACTTGCCCAGGGTCATACAGCTAGGAAGTGTCTGAGGCTAGATTTGAACCTAGGACCTCTGGTCTCTGGGCCTGGTTCTCTACCCACTGGCACACCCAGCTACACCGCCACTCCCTTTTTAAAACATGTTAAGTCTGCTATCACATTGTTAATTGCTATCACATTGTTAATTGTTGTTAATTGCTCTAAATATGTCCTTCTTAATCTTTGACTTCAGGAAAATGGTCCATTTCTTAAGTAGACTGACTTTTTTTCCTTGGTGTCCTTAGGTTCACGAGTCTTGCCTGGAGAAGATCACCTTTTTTGCCTGTTTATTTCAACCTATTCTATTCTTCCTTAATGTACCTTAAGAATTTTACACTTATTGAATCCAAATGACATTTTTATATTGTTAGAAAAAATTTCCATGAGATAAGTAAAGTGACTATTCTTTCCAGTGGAACCACATAACTTGAGAGCTCATCTATGTTTAGGAAATAATATGTTTTGGTTTGATTACCTCCTTTACTGGAAAGTCCAACTTGATTCTATTTAGGAGTGATCATAATGTGTTTAGTGCTAGAGCAGACTTACATTAAATTGTCTTTCTGGAAGATTCCTCTTTTAGTATAAATTGTTGTTGATGTTTATTGTGATGGTTGTATGTATTGGAGAACATCTACAACCATGTAGATGTCAAGTACCACAGTGCCATTACTATGCTTGGGTGGAGTGTATATTTGCCTGAGGCAGCCCAGCGGGGGAGTGAGTGGGACACCTGACCAGAAGACATGAGTTTTCATAGAAATTTAAGCAAAGTCCAGATTCCTGTGTTTTAAGCAGTTGGGCTTGTGTGTGTGTATGTGTGGGGAGGTCCCTGCAGAATCAATTTCTTGCTGGATTTTGTTCTGCTCTTGGATTCTTTCTGTCAGGAATTCTGGAAAGAATTTGTTCTGATCCTGGGTAAAGAGGTGGAGGGTGGAGTGGGGACCATCTTGCCGAGGATCGTGCCAACAGTTTCTTCTAGGAGAAAACCTTCAGGTATGAATCTGGTTTCCTGGTCTACATGCCTCTAAGTTGGAGAAAAGAAGCTCTGGTAGACCAGGGAGAGTAAGAACAAGTTTCTGTGGGGTTTGGGAAAGGTGAAGGTCTACAGCCCTGACTTCTAATATTTTCAGAATTGAGAATGAAATCATGTTTGGCTTGTAGTTTATACCAGATATCTCCCTCAGGAAATGGGACTTCTCCCCCTACCTGTCAATAACCCTTCCTGACACAAACTCCATGGCAATATCAACCCATGATGGCGTGTCTAAAGAAGAGACTCGAATATTCTCCTTTGATTTTCATGAGGTTGAGGATGTTGATTTTTTATTTTTTTTTGTTATTCTCACCTTTTAACCCACAAGCTACACTACTCAGAGAAAGTTTGAAGTCCCTGGTAGGGAAGGAATGAGAGGGTTTTCCCTTTTCCCCAAACCAAGCCTTTCGTCTGCTCTTTGAATTTTCTCCATTCTATTTTTCCCTGCCTCCTCAACCAATGCATTTGTCTTTCTCATGTCTTAATTTATTTTTTATATGATCCCTTCCAATTTCACTTACACCCTTACATTCTGCCTGTGTAAACTCCTTCTAACTGCCCTAGTAACGATAATGATCTTAAGAGTTATGAAAACCATCTTCCTGCAGAGGTATGTGCACAGTTTAACCTCATGGACTGGCTTTTGAGATCTCTAGTTTACCCTTTTTCCCTTCTTTCCAGTTTTGTATTTGAGCCCACTTTTCCATTCAGCTCTGCTCTTTTTATCAGGAAGCATTGAAAGTCCTCTATTTCACTGAATACCCATTTTTCCTGATAAAGTATTATGCTCAGTTTTGCTTAATGACTCTTGGTTGCAAGTCTAGTTCTTTTGTCCCATGGAATATCATATTCTAGGCCCTCCGATCCTTTCATATAGAAGATGCTAAATCTTGTGTTATCTTGACTATGTCTCCATGATATTTAAATGATTTCTTTTTGGCTGTTGGAAATGTTTTCTCATTGACCTGATGATTTTGGAATTTGGATATAATATTCACTGGGAGTTAAGCTTTTGGAATCTCTTTCAAGAGGTGATTGGCGCACTTTTAAAATGTTTATCTTACCTTGTGGTTCTGGAATATTAAGCTAGGTTTCCATTATCATTTCTTTTTCTTTCATTTTCTTTTTTAAATCATCCTGTTCATCATTCCTTAGAGTACAATAGTATTACATCACCATCACATACCACAGTACATGGACATCCCTTTAATTTCTATTTCTTTGTGACTACAAAAACAGCAGCTATAATATTTTATATTATGTAATATAACATATTATATAATAATAATATATATAATAATAAATATTTTTTGTGCAAGGAAAGCTCCCCCCCCACACTTTATCTCTTCAGGATACAGATACAGTGATGATATTATTGTATCAAAAGGTATGCATTATTTCCCTTTCAGCATAATTCAAAATTGCCCTCCAGAATGATGGCTAAGTTCACAGATTCCACCCTAATGCATGTGTTCCAATTTTGCCACATCCCCTCCAAAATTTATCATTTTCCTTAACTATCATATTGATCAATCTGATAGGCATGAGGTGGTACCTCAGAATTGTTTTACCTTGCATTTCTCTAATCAAGAGGAATTTAGAACATTTTAATATGTTTTTATAACCTTCCCTTCTGTCTCAGAATCAATATTTTTTATTGGTTCCAATGCAGAAGAACGGTTAGAGCTGGGTAATAGGGGATAAGTGACTTGCTCAGGGTAACATAGGTAGGAAGTGTCTGAGGCCAGATTTGAGCCTGGTTCTTTAGGGATGGCAGTTATATTGGAAATTAGAGTGAAAATAAATAAAATGCAGATGATAATATTCGTTTATATTGTATTCTACAACTTTGTTGAAACTATTATTTTCTGTTTTTGCTCTATCATTGTTGAATTATGAAAAGAATTAGGTAGGAACTCCTTTTCTGTGTATTTTCCCAAATCATTTATACAATTTTGGAATTAATTGCTCTTGAAATCTTTAGTAGTATCCACTTATGAAACCATCTAGCCAAAGGAATTTTTTTCTTACAGGTTCCTTGATGGCTTATTCAATTTCTTGTTCTGAGATGGAAGCATTTAAGTATTCTACTTTCTCTTTTGTTAATCTGAGCAATTTATATTTTTGTGAGTATTCATCCATTTCACAGAGATTGTTAGATTTATTTGCATATATTTGGGCAAAATATCTCCTAAAGTTTTATTTAATATCCTCTTCATTGGTGGTGATTTAACACTTTTCATTTTTTTTTATTTAAACCCTTACCTTCCGTCTTGGAGTCAATACTGTGTATTGGCTCCAAGGCAGAAGAGTGGTAAGGGTAGGCAATGGGGGTCAAGTGACTTGCCCAGGGTCACACAGCTAGTTAGTGGCTGAGGCTGGATTTGAACCTAGGACCTCCGGTCTCTAGGCCTGGCTCTCAATCCACTGAGCTACCCAGCTGCCCCACACGCTTTTCATTTTTTATACTGATTATTGGATTTTTTTGTATGAATGTATTTGCTTACTTTGTGCCTTTCTCATTCAATTGTGAGCTTGTGGTGTGCAAGAGATGATCATTTTCCTCTTTTATATCCCCAGAATTTAGCACAGAGCCTGGCACACAGCTTCTGTGTCTTAAATAATTTCTGATGAGTTAATATATTCTTGCATAGTTTTTTCATTCCTGGCTCCTTAGCTTGGCTTTTGTTGATATTTTGTATACAATTATACATGTACATCCTCTCCTAGACAGAAGCTCGGTACCTTTTTGTCCCTACTACCTATAGCAACCAGAGGCATTAATGGGTGCTCATGAAAAGTTTTTGACCAAATATTTAATTGGATTGAGCAGTTTCATTTAACTGTTTTCATTTTTATTTGTATTTATAGCTGTATCTCTAGCTCTCAGAACAGGCTCAGGAAAGTAGTCATTTAGATTGTTTATTTAAAAAAAAAAACTTTTTAATTGTAAATTAAGGTTTTAGTTTTTGACTGATTGATTCAAATAACATGGTCTTTTGGTTCCATCTGGTGTCCCTCCAGGATACTGCAATTCAAAAAAAAAAAAAATTAGGGTTTTTGCCCTCTTGTGGCCATCTCAGATACTGCAATTTTAGTCTGCCATCCTGTGTCTAAACGGCAGCATTACATTTCCACCCATTCTAAAACCAATTTTACTGGATTTTAGAACATGCAACAGTTGTTCTGATGAATCTGGCTTCTTGGCTTACACCGCTCCAAACAGCAAAACACTGTCAAAATGGGCATAATGTAGCCAAATGTAATTCTGAATTTAGGAAATGAAGTAGGAGGTTTAAGATTGAATTTAAATGTTAAGGCTAAATTACTAACACTGAAATAAGCCTCTCACATGAGATAACCTATAAATATGAATATCAATGAAGATAAATACGGTAGTGGTGAAGCCATCATTAAGCAGGTTTCATCCTACAGCATAACTTGCCCCTGCATATATTATTGATGCTTTCTACTCACAAAAGAAAAATGAGGAGATGACAAATGTAAGAGAATGGGTGTGTTTAAGGTGGAGGTAAATGAATGAAGCAAACATCCATGTGTGCCCAAGAGAATGGTGTGGTGAAGACTGCTCACAGCGGCTCCTACAAGCAATATCAAATATGATGATGTAGATACAGCACTGAATCAGGGCAGGCAACCAAAATAAACCATAGAAAAAGAACAAAGTAAAAATCCCCAATTAAACACTAATTAGTAAATCCTAACCCTCAAAGCAGAAATTAATAAAATTGAAAGTAAAAGAACTACTGAATTAATAAAGAAGAGGAGCTGGTTCAATGAAAAAATACAGTATTGGTAAGTTTGAGTTTTTTAAAAAGGAAGAGAATCAAATGAATACTATCAAAAATTAAAAGGGCAATTTCACCTCTAATGAAGAGGAAATTAAAGCAATTGTCAGGATCCATTTTGCCCAATTATATGCATATAAATCTGATAATCTAGGGGAAATGGATGAAGATTTACAAAGATATAAATTGCCTGTTTAAGAAAGATGAAATGCAACACTTAAATAATCCCATCTCAGAAAAAGAAATTGAGCAAGGTATCAATGAACTCCCCAAGAAAAAAATGACAAAACCAGAAGGATTCACAAGTGAATTCTATCAACCATTTATAATTAATCCTAATACTCTAAAAAAATTTGGTAAAATAAGGAAAGAAGGAATCCCACCAAGTTTTTATGACAGAAATATGGTGCAGATACTTAAATCAAGAAGACCCAAAACAGAAAGAAAATTACAGATAAATTTCCTTAAATGAACATTGATGCAAAAATCTTAAACTGGCAAAGAAATTACAGCAATATATCACAAGGATTATTCACAAGTGGGTATTTATAATAAGAATGCAAAGCTAATTTATTATTAGGCAATCTATCAGAAAAATTTACCATATGAATTATTAAACCAACATAAATTGCATGTTTATCTCAATAGATGCCGAGAAAGCCTTTGACAAAATAAAACACTCATTCCTGTTGAAAACACTAGAAAGTATATTCCTTTTTGTCCCTATTTATTTTTCTCCATATATCTGTTAACTCTAATTTTTCTACTATTTCATTCACAGCTTTAACCTCTTTCTTATTAATTTTTTGTTTTGATTTATCTAAATTTGATAGTGGTTGGATCAGGTCTCCCACTAATATAATTGTACTAACTATTTTCTCCTTCAATTCTCCTAGTTTCGCCATTAGAAATTTGGGTGCTATACCATTTGGTGCATACATGTTGATTAGTCATTGTCTATACTCCCTTTTATCAGAATGTACTTACCTTCCCTATCCCTTTTGATCTGGTCAATTTTTGCTTTGGCTTTGTCAGAGATCATGCTTGCAACTCCTGCCTTCCTTCTATCAGTTGAGGCTCAATACATCTTACTCCATCCTTTAATTCTGACCTTGTGAGTATCTATCCGCCTTATGTGTGTTGCTTAGGTTTTGGATTCTAATCCAGTCTGCCATTTTTCTACATTTCATGGGTGAGTTCATCCCATTCACGTTCAGGTTATGATTGTCACTTGTGGCTTCCCTGGCATTATGATCTCCTCCCCTAATTCTGACCTTTCTTCTTTTGCTATAACCTTTTAAACTGGTAGATTACTTGAAATCAGTCCCCATAATCCCCTCTCTTGATATGCTTCCCTTTCTAGTCCCTCCCTTTTTGTTCCCTTCTTTTTTTAGAGTCTGTTAATTTCTCTTCCCCCTTCTCCTTCCCTCCCTTTTTGAACTCCCTACCCTCTACTCCCCCTTAATTTTCCCTTCCCTTTTACCCTGTTGTATAAGATAGAATTCAAGATCCCAATGGGTCTAGATGGTCTTCCCTCTCAGATTTGATTTCATGGAGAGTAAGGTTTCAGTCGTGCCAATAAACACTCTCTTCCTCTCATTCTTATAAGAGAATTCTTCCCCTCCCCTTCCCATGTGTATCTTTGTGGGAGAAGTATTATTCTATTTAATTTATTTCTATTTCTTCTAGTATATCTTGATACCATCACCAATTCCCTCCCTCCATTTTTTCGTACTGGCTAAGAGAAAGAAAAGAGGATCAGTGGAATAGACTTGGGGTAAATAACCTCAGCAGGACAGTCTATGATAAACCCAAAGATCCCAGTTTTGCGGACCAAAACCCACTTTTTGATAAAAACTGCTGGGGAAATTGGAAGACAGTATGGGAGAGATTAGGTTTGGATCAACATCTCACACCCTACACCAAGATGAACTCAGAATGGATGAATGAACTGAATATAAAGAAGGAAACTATAAGCAACTTAGGTAAACACAGGTACTTGTCAGATCATTGGGAAAGGAAAGACTTTAAAACCAAGAAAGAGCTAGAAAAAAAATCACAAAATGTAAAATCAATAATTTTGATCACATCACATTAAAAAGTTTTTGTACAAACAAAACTAATGCATCCAAAATTAGAAGGGAAGCAACAAATTGGGAAACAATCTTCATTACAAAAACATCTGACAAAGGTCTAATTACTCAAATTTATAAAGAGCTAAACCAATTCTACAAAAATCAAGCCATTCTCCAATTGAAAAATGGGCAAGGGACATGAATAGGCAATTTTCCGTTACAGAAATCAAAACTATTAATAAGCACATGAAAAAGTGTTCTAAATCTCTTATAATCAGAGAAATGCAAATCAAAACAACTTTGAGATATCACCTCACACCTAGCAGATTGACTAACATGACAACAAAGGAAAGTAATGAATGTTGGAGGCGATGTGGCAAAGTGGGGACATTAATTCATTGCTAGTGGAGCTGCGAATTGATCCAACCATTCTGGAGGGCAATTTGGAACTATGCCCAAAGGCCCATAAAAGACTGTCTGCCCTTTGATCCAGCCATAGCACTCCTGGGTTTGCAACCCAAAGAGATAATGGGGAAAAAGACCTGTACAAAAATATTCATAGTCGTGCTCTTTGTGCTGGCCAAAAATTGGAAAATGAGGGGATGCCCATCAATTGGGGAATGGCTGAACAAATTGTGGTATATGTTGGTGATGGAATACTATTGTGCTCAAAGGAATAATAAAATGGAGGAATTTCATGGGGACTGGAACAATCTCCAGGAATTGATGCAGAGTGACAGAAGCAGAACCAGGAAAACAATGTACACAGAGACTGATACACTGTGGTACAATCGAAGGTAATGGACTTCTCCATTAGTGGCAATACAGTAATCCTGAACACCTAGGAGGAATTTATGAGAAAAACCACTATCCACACCCAGAGGAAACAGTGTCGGAGTAAAAATACCAAAGAAAAACAACTGCTTGAATACATGGGTCATAGGGATATGGTTTGGGATGTAGACTCTAAATGAACATCCTAGTGTAAACAACATGAAAAATGGATTCTGATCAAGGACACATGTAATACCCAATGAAAGTGTGTGTTGGTTGTGGGAGGAGTTGGAGGAGGGGAGAGAGGGAAATAATGTGATTATTATAACCAAGGAATAATGTTCTAAATTGACTATACTCCTTCAAATGAAAAAATAAGGAAACTGAGTCTAAAAGAGTTCAATAAGCAAGAGAAGCAGAGGCATAGGTGAGAGAATAGCAATAAACCAGGGATGAGGGGAGCCCTGGTGACAAAGAGGACACTGGATTCTCTCTGTGGTCAAGGAGATGGCAGTGAGAGGGGTAAATTCACTCAGTTACCCAACTTCCTCTTAGGAGAGTACAGTGTCAAGGGTGACAAGCCTCACCTGGCTGAGAGTGAGGTTTGTTTGGGCCCCATTGTCATAGCAACAAGGGAATGTTTGGTAACAGAGCCAGTGACTTCACAGAAGCTGGTCTTAATTCCACATTTCTGAAGCTCAGGGAAGAGCAGAGCCAGCCAGGAGAGAATGTGGAGGCAGAGGAAGACAATAGTTCCCTTGGAAGAGCTGTGACTACGAGAAAAGTACTGTCCTGGTGAGTGTACTCTTTTTGTGACTTCTAGAAAAGTACTGTCCTGGTGAGTATACTCTTTATCTCTCATCCAAAATTTTTGGGGAGGGAGCAAGAGGGGAGGTCTGCTGGGGAAGGGACCCACTGAGCCTCCACTCAGCTTTTTGCTGCTTGTAAAGAAAAAGACTGCCCCAAGTCCTAGTGGTGTGGGAGGAGGTGGGGGGTAGTGACTAGCCCAAGGTCACACAGTGTGTCACGTTATTCAAATACAGGAAAATATCGATACTGTAAATTTAAATCAATATCCAATGACTCCAAGAATTAGATTTTATAAGATTTAATAATAATTACTTGAAGCAGAAGGAATAAAAGGACAAAAGTAAAAGGCTATGTACAGCCAGCTTTCCCAGCCACGTTCACAGGAAAAGAGAAGAGAGGGTGTGTGTCACACACAAACTTTATCCCCAAAACTGATGAATGTAACAAAACAAAAGTGGGATGCCGGGAAAGCAAATCCTGAGGTTCAAAATTTTAATTACACAATACTCACTTAAAATGCCAGACTAAAGAAAAGACAGACAGACAGAGAGATGAACAAAGAGACAAGAATAAACCGCAGACAGAGAGACAAATAGATAGAGAGATACATAGACAGACAGACAGAATTGTGCTATTTATTGGGTACTTACTATGTAACAGGTACTGTACTAACTTTCAAATAAGAAAATAGAACTCTGGGGGCACTTGAGTATCAAGCTGCAGACTAGGAAATCAGATGGGGGTTTGGTTCCAGGTGTCAATTTTGGAAAACACACAAACACTAAAGCAGTTAGAAAGGCCAAGTCGTTAATCGGGACCAGAGCGTGCTCAAGATTCCTCCACCACCCAGAGTCAAGACCTTCATACCACACAGAGTCAAAGCTCTGAGACTCTGGGAACAGTGTCTCTTGGAAAATATTCCCCAACCCAGAAATTTTCCAAAGAGTAATAAAACTTGAGGGTCTTATATAGCTGTTGGGGAATAAAAGACAGGGAATGATGACTGATTAGCTTTACAATGACCTCAAGGAAATGAGGAGTCCAGGGCTGGATTGCCAGGGAAAGTCTGATGCTTTACAATGGATACAAAAGTTTAACTCTAGCCTTGGTCTGAGCTACCTTGGAACAGGTCTCTGATACAATTGGAAAGACCTCTAAGAAGAAAAGGTTACTTAAGATTTGATCAGGTACTAATCTTTTGTATACTGGAATCATTAAATACTTTCAGTTTCCCAAATTTTTTTTGGCACTACAAAGAGCGCAGTTATAAATATTTTTGTACAAGTCTTTTCCTTAATTATCTCTTTGGGGTAAAAACCCAGTAATGGTATTGTTGGATCAAAGTACAGGCAGTCTTTTAAAGCCCTTGGGCATAGTTCCAATTGCCTTCTAGAATGGTGAGATCAAATCACACCTCCTTTGTCACATCCCCTCCAACATTTATCACTTTCCTTTGTTTCCCTATTGGCCAGTCTGCTAGGTGTGAGGTGGTACCTCAGAGTTGTTTTGATTTTCATTTCTCTACTTATGATAGATTTAGAACTCATGTCCTTATTGATACTTTTGATTTCTTTATCTGAAAAGTGCCTGTTCATGTCTCTTGCCCATTTATCAATTGGAGAATGGCTTCATTTACAATCGACTTAACTCCTTATGAATATGAGAAATTAGACCTTTGTCAGAAGTTTCTGTTATAGATTTTTTCCAATTTGTTGCTTCCCTTCTCATTTTGGTTGCATTGATTTTGTTTGTACAAAAATATTTAATGTAATCAAAATTATTCATTTTACATTTTGTAATATTCTCTATCTCTTGTTCGGTCTTGAAAGCTTTACTTTCTCATAGATCTGACAAGTATACTTTTCTATGTTCACATAATTTACTTAAAATTTCCTTTTTTATATTTAAGTCATTTACCAATTTGACATTTGGTATAGGGTGTTGTGACTCTTAAAACTGCTCAGACTGTACCTTAGAAGATTTGGTTAAGTTTTTCCCCTATTTTGACAATGGAGATACTTGATCAGGAATGTATTGAGAACTTTTAGAATTACTCCACCCTACTCAGACAGTGCCTTAGGGGAAGATAAAGTTGAAAACTCCCGGTTGAACAATGAAAAGTCCCTAACTCATACTTATAGTGAAGCTCAAACCTTAAGCTAGGTCTATTTTTAGATCTAATACAAAAAGGTGCTCAGTACCTATAAAAGTTAAATTAGTACCTAAAAGGTCAAGCAACCTACAAAAGGCAAGCTTAACCAAAGAGGTGTGAAGTACTCAATAGATTTTATCTAACCAGAGAAGGTGAGAGCAAAAGAAAATGAGAACTAGGAATGGTCAGTCCTGGGGAAAAGTGTCTACTGTGATTGGTAGACATGAAAATTTAGAGGAGGTGACATAAGAGAAAATTTCTTTAAAAGGAAGGGACTTATTGAGTTGGAGGGAGTTTTTGGATTGGAAGTTAGTTGGGGTGGGAGTTCAGAGGTTTGGAGCTTGCTTGAAAGCAATCTTGTGGTGAGTGATAAAGACTGACTTGCTCTCCCTTAGGCTCTGGCCTAGGCTCTTGCGACTATTTTATCTTTCTCTCTCTCTCTCCTTCCCTTAATTCCTTCATTTATATTAATTTAAACCTCCATAAAACCCAGCTGACTTGGGTATATTCATATTTGGGTATTTTTCCATGGTGACCACTTATTTTTAGATTTTAAGTCATCTTTACAGTTTGGCCAAAACCTTTACAGTTTTGGCAATTCACAGTCTTGGCAAACCACATTTTCACGGTTACAGTGTAAGATATAGATCTAAACTTAATCTCTACCTTACTGTTATTTTTTTTAAAAAAAACTCTTACCTTCTGTCTCAGAGTCAATACTTTGTCTTTTGGCTCCAAGGTAGAAGAGTGATAAGGGCTAGGCAATGGGAGTCAAGTGACTTGCCCAGGGTCACACAGCTGGGAAGAATCTGTGGCCAGATTTGAACCTAGGACCTCTGTTCTCTAGGCCTGACTCTCAATCCACTGAATCACCCAGCTGTCCCCTCCCATACTGTTTTCCAGTTTTCCCATCAGTTTTTGTCAAAGAGTAGAGTATTGTCCTCAAAGCTAGGATGTTTATCATACACTATATTACTGAGGTCATTTACCCCAAGTTTATTCCATTGGTCCTTCCTTCTGTTTCTTAGTCACTAGCATGTCATTTTCATGATCACTGCTTTATAATATAGTTTAAGATCTGATACTGCTAGGTCTCCATTCATCACATTTTTTTCATTAGTTCCCCTGATATTCTTGATCTTTTGTTCTTCCAAATTAACTTTGTTATAATTCTATAAAAATGTTTCTTGGTAGGGTGATAGGTATGGCACTAAATAAGTAAATTAACTTGGGCAGGATTATCATTTTTATGATATTCGCTCTTTCTACCCATGAACAATTAATGTTTTTTTTTCCAATTCTATAGAACTAGTTTTAAGTGTGTGGAATGTGTTTTGTAGATGTGTTCATATAATTCATGTGTTTGTCTTAGTGAATATATTTCTAAATATTTTATATTGTCTAGAGTGATTTTAAATAGAATTTCTCTTTCTAATTCTTGCTGCTGAGTTGTGATGGAAATATATAGAAATGCTGATGATTTAGGTGGGTTTACTTTGTATCCTGCAACTTGGCTAAAGTTGTTGATTATTTTTACTAGCTTTTTAGTTCATTCTCTAGGATTCCAACAGTAGACCATCATATCATTTGCAAAAAGTGATAGTATAGTTACCTCATTGCCTACTTTAATCCCTTTAACTTCTTTTTCTTCTCTAATGGCTATAGCTAGTGTTTCAAGTACAATGTTATATAACAGAGGTGATAAAGGGCATCCTTGCATCACTCCTGATCTTACTGGGAAGGCTTCTAACTTGACCCCATTGAAGATGATGCTTGCTGATTGTTTTAAATATATACTGTTTATTAATTTTAGCAAAGGCCCTTCTACTCCTCTACTTTCTAGTATTTTCAATAGCAATGAGTGTTGTATTTTGTGAAAGACTTTTTCTGCATCTGTTGAGATAATCATGTGATTTCTGTTGGTTTGGTTATTGATATGGTCAAGTAAGTGGATAGTTTTCCTAATATTAAACCATTCTGGTATGAATCCCACCTGATCATAGTGAATAATCTTCAGGATAACTTCCTTGAGTCTTTTTGCTAGTATTCTATTCAAGGTCTGGTAAAAGTCCTTCTTTGTTTCTTTTGTCAAAGAGTTTGGGGATATGATTAGGGTTTTGACATCAAAAGATGACTCTATTGAAAATATGAATAACATGGAAATAGGTTTTGAACAATGATATATGTGTAACCCAGTGGAACTGCTTGTCAGATCTGGGAGGGGGGAAGTGAGGAGGGGGAATCATGAACCTTGTAACCATGGAAAAATATTCTAAACCAAAAAACATTTTAGAAGAAGAATAGAGCCCTGGCTAAGCGATAGAAGGATGGATCAATGGAATAGACTAGAGGTAAATGATTTCAGCAAGGAAGTGTTTGATAAACCCTAAGATCCCAGCTTTTGGGACAAGAACTCACTATTTGTCTACAACTGCTGGGGAAAATGGAAAGCAGTATGGGAAAAATTAGGATCAGATTCACAACGCACACCTATACCAAGATAAACTGAGAATGGTTAAATGACTTAAGTATAAAGGAGAAATTCTAAGTAAATTAGGTGAACATAGAACAGTATATCTGTCAGATTTTTGGGAAATGAAAGAATTTAAAACCAAACAAGAGATAGAGAATATTACAAGATGAAAAATGAATAATTTCATTATGTAAATTAAATTTTTATACAAACGGTAGCTCTCTCAGAGGGGAGAGAAGCCACAAGGTAGGAAGATAGAGACAGGATAGAAGTTTTGGATCCCACGAGGGGGATGACGGAGTCCAATTAGAGAGATGAGGTGGTCAGAATGAGTCTTTATTAATTATCAATGAGCCACAGCCAAGCTCTGATCAAAGGACCATTCTGAAGGCTTTTACCAGTCCTGAGATCCATATTTAATACCACACAGATCAGAGAGATGAATAGAGAAAGATTAAAGATGGAGCTTGGCAAGGACAAGCTGCAAGGACAGCCATCAGCTAGCCTGAAAGAGAAGAGGAGAGAGAGAGAGGTGGAGCTTGCTGGGCTAAATATAGTTTTTGATATGCAAATATACACAGTACATAGGAATGATTCTCATTGGTTAATGACAAGGCATAGGTGTGGTTTCTCTTAACCAGGGGAGAACCAAGGAACCTGTTTTCCCGCCTAACCTGGGAGAAGCTGGGGTCAAGGGTCAGAGGCCTTCCCAGCCATGAGCAATACTGAGCATGCTCAAGACTGAGCATGCTCTTTTAAGGCAATCTGCACATACCAACTGTTCCCCTTGCCCATAGCTAGGGGTGGACTGCTACACAAACAGAACCAATGCAACCAAAATTAAAAGGGAAGCAGTAAACTAGGGGAAAATTGTATAACAAAAATATCTGAAAAAGGTCTACTTTATCAAATTTTTAATAAACTTATTCATATGTACAAGAAATCAATCATTCCTAATTGGCAAATGGTCATGGGACATGAATAGGCAGTTTTCAGATGATGAAATAAAAACTATCTATAGTCACATGACTGGGAAGTTGGAGAGTTCAGTGCATTGAAAACCACTCCCAGAAACAGGAAGTCCTGTACTCAAATTTGGCCTCAGACACTACCTAGCTGGTTGACCCTGGATAAGTTACCTAAGTCCCCTTGTCTAGCCCTTACCACTGTTCCACCTTAGAACCAATACACAGTATTGAGTCCAAGTGTAGAAGTCCACACCTATCTAGGGACAAAGGAAACAGTTAGAATGTAAAGATTGTCTTAGAAGAGAGCATGCTCAGTCTTGCACATGGCTAGTAAAGCCTCTAACCCTTGATCCCAGCTTCCCCCAGGTTAGTGTGCTCACCTGGCCTGAGACAAACCACACCTATACCTTGTCGTAATTTACAAGTGACCAATGATAATAAGCTTGCACTCATCCCTATGTATTGTGCACATTTGCATCTCAAAGGAAATAAATAGGAGCTCCACAGAAGGCCAGCCCTCTTTGCCACATCACCTCTCACCTATGTCTGTCTTTCCTGGAGCTCTGGCCAAGCTCCATCTTTAACTTCCTCCCTCTCTATCTCTCTCTCTTCCTGAAAGACCTTTCCTCCTCAATTTCTTAGAGTACCAGCTCTAAGGAACCAGTGAATTCTTTCATGATCTCCTCTCCTCAAGCCGGACTGATCTGTGCCTGCAGCCCAGGCTGCAAGGGATCATGGCTTTTCCTCTCAGCTAATCTCTATACTCCTGTGTCCACATATTGTTTATTTGGGACTGCTTAGTGGTATCATGTCCTCCTGATAGCTAAGTGGACGGGGCTTTTACTGTGGAGCTCCATAGGCAAATATTACGTGTGTGTCTGCCTGTTTCTTGTCCATCTCCTCGACTGTAGTCCTTCCCCCAAGGGCAGCTTTCTTTCTATCTTTCCTATTTGTGGGAAGGCTGCCGGCCGGCCATCCTGCTTTACCAAGACAGAAAGTAAGGGTTGTACATCCATCCTAATTAGAGAAATGTGAATCAAAATATCTGAGATACCACCTCACACCTAGCAGATTGGTCAATATGACAGGAAAGGAAATTAATATATGTTGGAGGGGATGTGGCAAAATTGGGACACTAATGTATTGCTGGTGGAGTTGTGAATTGATCCAACCATTCTGCAGGGCAATTTTGAATCATTCAAAAGGGCTTTAGAAGAATGCATGCCCTTTGATCCAGCAATATCACTACTTGGCTTATACCTCACAGCGATCATAATAAATGGTTGTAGAAAAATATTCATAGTGTTGATGGGAAAACTGGAGGGAAAGGTAGGGAAAAAGGAAGGAAAAGGAAGGTAGCTGGGTCTCCCCCAGTCCCTGTAGGGAAATTGACCAGGCTTTCTATTCTAGTATAGTTATGCAAGGGAATTAAATTAAATCAAGTCAGACTCTAGGGGTAGGTAGGCTTGTTTGGGTTAGAAAAATAAAGGTTTGGGAAAGCTAGAGAAAATGTGATCTCTGGCAGCAATGCAGAGACCAAATGCTCTTTCCTGGGAAAAGGCACCAAAATCCACACTTCTCTCTTCTTTTATACTTTCTCAGACATCTCCCACAAAGGAAGTGGGATGTGTCTGAGGAAGTTGGGGTAGAGAGTCCTGGGAGATGTAGTCTCCCAGAGTTCAGATCCATTTTTTTATTTAGTCAATTTAGAACATTATTCCTTGGTTACAAGAATCATATTCTTTCCCACCCTCCCCAACCCCCTTCCTGTAGCTGACACGCAATTCCACTGGGTTTTACATGTGTCCATGATCAGAACCTATTTCCATGTTGTTGATGTTTGCACTAGGATGTTCATTTAGAGTCCCCATTCCCAATCATATCCCCCTCGACCCATGTAATCAAGCATCTTAGTGTCTAAATTCAGAAGTGGATAATAAAAACATTTGGGACTTCAATTGTGAAAATTTCAGAGTCAATATTTGGATGTGAATTTGGTAAACTTCAATTAAATTATAGGAATGAAATGTCAGATTGTTTTGGGGTACTAGAGATGAACCCCCAAGTTTCATGAAGGATAACTTTGAAGAATACAAGATGCCAAAACTTAGTGCAAAAATAAAATGAGAAAATTGAGAAAGTAATGTTGAATCTGGCCAGGAGGATAGTATAGGTGAAAGAGCAAGATGAAAGGCTTCTCCAAGAAACTATCAATTCTGGGGATTATATACTCTTTATAGCAGCGGGAACGTGATACTGTGTCATAGTGACTCTAGAGTGGTAAACACTCAGGCATTCAGTCAGGGATTCGGTCATCTGACTGGGTCTGCCTGGACACATAAGGGATGACCCTCATAGTTTAGAGGAGAGATGATATTTGAGATACAGTCCGATGGTATCAAGGTGTGGAGGTGCATCTCTATATCCACCTCAGATTTAAAGGACTATCCAAGGATGATAATTCTCTCCGGGTCTTCTACAAGTTATCAAATGTTATTGGATTAGAAGTCACAAGGACAGAAGGGAGCAAAAGAATTTCCCTGCTTACAGTTTGCCTGAGCTTGGGGGGTATGGTGGCCATGCCAAGATCTTGGGAAAGAAAATGTCAAAATGTTGGGGTGAATGAGGGCAGCTAGGTTACTCAGTAGATTGAGAACCAGGCCTAGAAATGTAAGGTTCTGGTTCAAATCTGGCCTCAGACACATTCTAGCTGTGTGACCCCCAAGCAAGTCATGTAATCCCCATTGCCTAGCCCTTACCACTCTTCTGCCTTGGAACCAATATAGAGTATTGATTCTGACATGGAAGGTAGCAGTTTACAAAAATATTGGGATCAAAAAGTTGGCATCAAGATTTGGCAAAGAAGATGTTAAAAGTTGAAAACTGTTTGGGAGTCAAAAAGACAATTCAGAATCAGAACTTGAAGCTAAAATATGGAAGCTGAGATGTGAAAATTTTCGATTAAAACTTGGGAGTCAAAATTTTACATCAAAGTTTAAAAAATTTTCAGAGGATTATGGGAAGGTGTTTTAATGGAATTACCTCACTCTCCAAATCCACCCCCCAGAAAAATAACGACTCTGAATTAACTCAAAAAGCAGTAAAATAATTAAGAGCTTAATGAAGAAGAACAGTCAAGGATAACGTTGGAGGAAGATCTCTAAGGTACTGGCAGTGGTCTCACCTGACTCATGTGCACCATGGAACAAAGAACTGGGAATCAATTAATATCAATCCCTGGGGGGCATCTCTCTCTCTCTCTCTCTCTCTCTCTCTCTCTCTCTCTCTCTCTCTCTCTCTCTCTCTCTCTCTCTCTTTCTCTCTCTCTCTCTCTCTCTCTCTCTCTCTCTCTCTCTCTCTCTCTCTCTCTCTCTCTCTCTCTCTCTCTCTCTCTCTCTCTCTCTCTCTCTCTCCCCCCCCCTCTCTCTCTCCCTCCCTCTCTCCAGTCTCCAGCCTCATTTTGTGGACTTTACTTGGTAGCCTACAGTCCAAGGGCAGATTCTACCAGAGTCAATCAACAAGCTCTGGGAGTAGCTGTGTGGGCTACAACCTGAGCTCCTGAGACCAGGGGAGGACTTTGGGAGTCTAGGCATTCTGACTTGACACCACTCCATCCCAGGCTGGTCATCAGGAGAGGATAAGTGAGGAGGGAATGTACATTAGGTGAATGTGATTGCTGAGAGTTGTTTGCCCCTGCTAACTGTAGTCACTCACAGGAGACTGGAGACCCTGGCTGTCCTTCTAAGGCAGGGAAGGCAAGGAAAACAAGCTGGTACCTGCAGAAAGCTGGGGACTGTAGGAACAAAAACTGTCTGCTTCTAGTGACAGAATTTTGGGGGGCCCTGGCCAGATGACCTGAGGTCAATCACAGACTGGGCTGTGTCAGGGGGAATAGGGACCACACTTAGTCGTGGATTATAGAAACTGGGAAATATAAGGATGACTCAGGAAATAACAGAACAAAAATCCTGAACTTAAGACATTATCTCCCAAGCACACTCTCTCTCCTGGGACCACATGAGGTAGAGCAGGAGATTCTAAATCATCAGTAGCTGCCACAAGGCCAAGCCCTCCAGCCCCCAGTACCTTGAGCTCTGAGTTAAAACTCCTCTACATCACAGTCCTTGGAAGGTGACTGCTGACCCAGGGGATGTTGGCATCAGTTAGTGCTCTGTATGAGTGGATACAGGATGGAGGCATTTCCATTCTTTTATCACCTTGAAGGTGACCAATCTACCTTTCCCTCCCCTGTGCCGAATTATTCTCAGTCATTTCCTGACAAAATGTTGGCAGAGGGAGGCTCCCCAAAGCTCTTTGACAAATGGGGTGAGGAACTGGGGGAGGAGGCCTTATTTCTCCCAAATTTTGCTCTTGCGATTGGACTATATTAGTCCTTTACCCTTAAAACCCATACATTGTAGGCAAAAATCTATAAAATGTTTTCTCAACATCTAATCATTTTGTTTTTACTCCTCTTTCATCTTAACCTGCATCATTTCTCATTCAATTGGGTTAAGAGTCAAATAGTTGAATTCATTGTTGATTTAGTCTGACTTCCTGGGACAACCTTGTTTTAGGAAGCCCCAAGTTGACCCCTTGTCCCATTGGAACTTGAGCACTCTGGACAAGTCAAATCTTATGTACCTTTTTGTCTTCTTGGTTTCTCCTGTCCTATCTAGGTGGGTCTCAGGTACGCCAGCCTCTGCTATGGAATGGAGGCCTCTCTTAGTCATATGAGAGTGTGAGTAGTGCAGGTCCCATGTGAGTGACAGGGCATAAGTCCTCTCCCTTCATTCTGGAGTTCAGTGGAAGTCACAGCTTAGTTTTTCTTTCTCAGTTAAAGGCCATCATCATACCTGCTTTTAAATTTTTTTTTTCAGATTGACCCCTGTTTACACTCAATGATTTCTTTTGTTCTCTTCTACTCGTCATAACAGTGGTCACATAATGGAACCAATAAAAATCTGGTTTGGGATGGGTCAGAATGCAATACTAAGATTTGGATAGGTGATGGACACAAGACTGCTCTTTATATCAACTGGTTTCTGTCCTACTTTTTTAGAGGCTGCAGTATTCTATCTGGCCAGAAGACGCCAGTGAATGGATGTCCTGACTTCCTACCTGGCAATGAAGTGGTCAAGAAATGTTTATCAAGCACCTACTATGTGTGAGTCCAGAGGCTAGGTACTGGGGATATAGAGAAATAATTAAATACTCTATGGATCCCAGGAGCTTAAATCCTATTCGTGGAGAAAACATATACATATTTATGTTTAAAACATAATGAATTCAAGATTAGGGGGGAAAGGAGGAACTCATTATTTGAGTGCAGAGAGCTTACGAAAGTCCATAAATAGGACAAGATGACATGTTAGCTGGGTTTCAAAGGAAACTAAGAATTGCAAGAGGCAAAAGTGAGAATGGATTGAATTCCGAGCCACAGCGAAGAAGCTTATGGAGAAGAAAGGATTTGTTGTGGGTGAAGAATAGCAACGAGGTTAATATGCCTGGGCCTTAGAGTGTACAAAGTGAAATAACATCTGATAAGTTTAGATCGGTAGGTTTTAGGTATTTATAAGTGGTAGTCAATGATACAGTGGTTGAAATTTGATCCCAGAGCTAATAGTGAGCCAGTGGAGTTTTTTGAGTGCAGAATTGACATAATCAGGACCACAGAGCAAGAAAATCCCTTTGGCAGCTTATTGGAGAATGGAATGGAGAGGGAAATGGCTGGAGGCAGGGAGACCCTTCAGAAGACAACTGTAAAAGGCAATGGGAGCAGGGATGAGGTTATATGAGTGGAGAAAAGCAGATGAATGTTCATGGGGTTAATATAAAACCTGGCACCTGACTGGCTATAGGACCTGAAGGAGAATGAAGGATAGAAAAGCAGGTGATACGTGGATCACGGAAGGAGAAAAACATTTTCTGGCATAAACTTTTCAAGATTTTGCAGCATCCTTTTTGGACAATAAATGTCATAGAAGTACTTGCCTGCATGGCAATGAAATGACCAACCATGCATGGGCAGACACACAGCTAGAGACATAGACAGACAAACTTATATCCATATATATAAGAGCCATAATACATTTTCAGTCTGAACATTTACATCATGGAATCTGGCACAAATACGGTACAGATCTAGGCTTGATTTACTTTAATGATTACACTTATGAAACTGATGAAAAAGATATTAGTAACACAAAAAAATTCAAAGGACTGCTGTGCAAGCATTTTTTCTAAGAGCTGGTTTTCAGACATTCACCAGGACAACAAAGTATAGAAAGATAGATAGAAAGATAGAGAGATGGATGGCTAGACAGTCAGACAGCCTGACTGACAGACAGAGAGAAAGACAGAGAGATGGACAAAGGACAGACAGAGTTGTGATATTTATTGGGTACTTACTATGTAACAGGGACTTGCTAAGCGTAGACTTTAAACATCCAATAAGAGAAAACAACCCCTGCCCTTAGTGAGCAGAGAAGAGAACAGAACTCTGGGGGCACCTGAGTGTCAAGCTACAGACTAGGAAATGAGATGGAGGTTTGGTTCCAGGTGTCAACTTTGGAAAACACACAAGCACCAAAGTAGTTAGAAAGGCCAAGTCTTTAATCAGGACAAGAGAGTGCTCAAGATTTCTCCACCACACAGAATCAAGCACTTCATACCACCAAGTGTCAAAGCTCTGGAAACAGTGTCTCTTGGAACCCCACCTCAGCGATTATCCAAAGAGTAACCAAACTTGGGGGTCTTATATACCTGTTGGGGAATAAAGGACACGGAAGGATGATTGATTAGGACAAGGACAAGGACTGAGAAAAGGCCACTTGATGTCACAATTAAAATATGGTTAGTAACTTTGGAAAGAAAATTTTTCATTGAATCATGTGCTCAAAGAAGACTAAATGATTACAAGGAGAAGAATAGAAATGAAAACAACTATTGCCAATACTCTTCACTAGGAATCTAACCAGAAAAAGGAGAAAAATAGGATGAGAAGGTCATGGACATGGAAGGACCAAGTCAATGATTTTTGATGATGAGTGGGGAAAATAAGCATAGGTTCCCAGTGTTCTTGCATGTGGACTATGCTCTCCATCTCCCCCAGCCACTCTCCATCCCTAAACTATATCATTCCTTCCTGAAGAAAGCTATCCCTCTCTCCTTTCAGTAACTGCCATCATTTCTAATATGCAACCTAAAAGTTCTCTCTCAGTTCCCTCTCCACCCAGTCCATTACATTTCAACCCTAAATGGATCTATAGCTTAGACAGCACCTCGGGTGCCATCTATTCCACCATGTAAAAAATAGACTCGAATACAGGACTACAATCCCCATGAGCCTTTGCTCCACTTCCCCAGAATGCCTTGTAATCTCACCTGGGCTGAGATTGAGAAGGTATTTAAGTTGAAAAAGGCTTTGGAGGGGGCTTTCGGCTCTTGGCTCTTTTTGGACTTCCGTTTTGGAGCAGACACGGCTCTTTCCATAATGTAGGTGAGGTCTAGGCCTCTGGCCTAGACACGTGTTTTTTCTTATCCTGTATTTTCTTTTAATCCTTAACTTTAATAAACCTCTAAAAAATATAATACTCCTTGCAGAGAGAAACTAATTTCTACCTGCCTCAGATGCCTCAGTCTCCCCATATTCCATAAAGGCCCGCTGCCTGCCTATTTCTGTGCCCCAGACCCATGAGCGTGACCCCAGCCGGCTCATCACCCAGATCCTTGGAGCAGATCGCTCAGGACTCATTGGGACCAGCTGGTAACAGTATTGGCCACGTGGGCGGAGGGGAGAGACCAGAGGGAAAGGAGAATGGGCAATTTTCCCTTAGGCTAAGCCTCCACGTGGCTGGGGGTATTGGCCGCAGGGGTATCAGAGAGGGGAAAGAGAGAAAAGACTAGAGAGAAGAAACAGATCTTTTCAAACAGAAACCTAAAAAGCAATGGGCTGTTTAAAAGGATTTTTGACTCTTCTGGTAATTTCATTGACTTTACCTGCCTGTCAGGGAGCAGACTCAGCCCAAAGATTCAACTTTAACTTTGGGGAGGAAAATGGGTGGCCCAGCAAACTGGAAGCCAGGCCCAGAGCCGGGAGGTCTCTAGCTAAAATCTGGCCTCCGATGCTTCCCAGCTATGGGGCCCTGGACGGAGCCCTTGAACCCCGTAGCCTAGCCTTTACTACTCTACCTTTGGACAATAGACATTTAAATGGATAATTAAAAACAAACCAACAAACAAAAAAAAAACCCCTAGGAACTTTGAAGAGACTAAAGGCTATATTCTAAGGCATTTCAGACTCCAATGGTTTATAAAAAAAAATCTCTGTATTCTATTGCATTGTTTTGTTTAAGATATAACTTTGTGATTTTAAGTTCATATATTACTGGATTGAATATTATTCTGTGAACTGAAGGTTGATTGACTTTATTTTGAATGTACTGAGTTTTAAAATTCGGTTGTTTTTCCCCTATAACTGTGTTGAACAAATATTATTGTGAATAAGCCCAAATAGGAAAAAACAGCTTTTTTCCATTTTGCTGAGGATAGATGGACTTCAGAACTGGTTATAATTGTATTAACAACCTTTGGAATTTTAATGTGCTAAATACCTCAAATGATTTGATTTTAAGGGTTTTTTAAATATGATTTTTGGAATTTTTTTTAACAATCTGGTTATTTTTGCCTGCCCTAAGGCCCATTAGCTGAAGTGAAATACATTTTATAACCCCCAACCTTCCCACATGTGAATGGAAGTTGGGCAGTTAATCTCAGGGCATTTGTATCCCTATAAGCCTCCAAGAAAAAGGAGCAGCCCTTTATTTATGCTCTTCAGCTCACTACTTTACTTCCACCAGAATGATATATAGATTTCTTGATTATGTTCTAAACCCAAGATGAGTTTTACTTTGTTTTAAAAAAATATGTTTAAATACCAAGGTTGAAGGATTGCTCTGTTTGTAAAAATTGTGACAAATGTCCATCAATTCATAGGTTTTAAAAATGTCATACAGCAACTTATGTGAAATATGAAAGTGTGTTTGTTTGCTGTTGTAATTAATTGGGCTATTGAGAATTTTGGGGATTTTGATATCTACATATTTGTACTACTGTATTTTTAAAGATGAAAAAATTGTTAACCTTGTTCAATTCATTTGCCTTCTACTCACAGTGATCATGGCCAAATACAAAGAGGAAATGGATCTCATTTTTTGCTGAGAAAACCTTGTATTTTATATTTTCTTGACTGACACAGTGTCAATGATTATAAGCTATACTTTTGAATTTTTTAAAGCTCTTTTATTATATTTTTCTTGCATGTGCAATAAACTTTTTCAGTTTTTTTTTATTATTTTTTCTCTCCTTTTTATATTTGAAGCACATGTCACCAGCATTAAGATTTTCTTTAACCTTTTGATTTTTCAGTACAAGTGTAAGATACATTTGTCAGAGCATGCCCAAAAAGCTTGTGACTATAAAAACGATGCCACTAATTATTTAAATAAATTATGGGACTTTGCTTAATGATTCTGTCTGATTCCAGGACAAGAGATACACACAAGAGCCATTTCATAGGGCCAAAGAAAGGCCAATCTAGGATGGATTGATGCACTTCTAGGCCAATACAAAGGTCTTGAACCTAGTGTGAAGACTCGAGGTTACTATGTTTAACATGTGTTAAGACATAGGCTTTCCTTGTATCCACACTCACCCTGAAGATACTCACAGACCAGTATCCCCGAAACCTTGGCTCCTACTTGGCTTCTATAATCTGGTCCCTTTCTTTTCTGCCTCTCATAGTGTGGTACCTTTCTGTAGTCCAGGCTACTGACTGGATAAATGCATCATTGCTTAGATCATTTTAATTGGGCTCTGATTGAAGGACCTGTTATAGATTTATTTTTCTTCTACTTGGAATTTTTACACATAAGACTTTGATAGTCTATATTTTCATCCAGAAATTTTTCTTTCCTTTTGATTTTTCTGATGTCTTTTTAATATCTCTTGCCAATTGATTCATATACCTCATACCTCAGCCATGCATCCCTAAGTGATCCCTTTTTTTTATATATATCACCCTCTTAATGGGGGGAATGTAAAAAAAATATCATTATTTAAATTGCAAAGTTTAAATTCATTTTGAGAAGAATTTTAGGTAAAGAAGATGCTACCTCTCTGAATTCAGAAACTGAACTGTTGGAGAAGCCATCATGAAGAAGCCTCCAGACCACGAAATGCACAAAAATGAACTTTGGGTGTGGTTAATGAACATTTATTTGCATGCATACTTTCATGCCAAAGGGGACTGCCCCCTAACTGGCTTTCTGTCAATGTGTCCAGTAATTATTGGTTTTATTCTTTTCTTTCTCTTCTCCTCAAATTATTGTAATCTTTAAATTGATTGTTTTCATGATTCTTTGAAAAAAAAATTAATTTTTTTGCAAACGATCAAAGGGGGGGAATGTAAAAAATAGTCTCGAATATAGGACTACAATCCCCATGAGTTGCTCCACTTCCCCAGAATGCCTTGTAATCTCACCTGGGCCAAGATCAAGAAGGTATTTAAACTGATTCAAAGGCTTTTGAGGCTCTCGGCTCTTTTGGACTTCTGTTTTGGAGCAGAGGCGTCTCTTCCATGATGTGAGGTTATTTTGTCTAGGCCTCTAGCCTAGGCACATGTTTCTTACTTGTATATTTTTTAATCTTTAACCTTTAATAAACCTCTAAAAAATATAATACTCCTTGCAGAGGGAAACTAATTTCTACCTGCCTCAGTCTCCCCATATTCCTAAATTTTAACTGTTACAGTATTAGGGCACAAAAACTTTACAAACAAGTGCAAAAGAGCAGAAATAATAAATGCAACCATCTCAGATCACAATGAAATGAAAATAATAATTAGTAAGGGTATATGGAGAGGTAAAAAAAATTAATTGGAAATTAAATAATATGATTCTCCAAAATTGGTTAAAGAACAAATCATAGAAACAATTAATAATTTCTTTTAAGAAAATGACAATGATGAGATGTTCTTTCAAAATCTATGGGATGCAGCTAAAGCAGTACTCAGGGGGAATTTCATATCCTTGAGTTCATTTATTAATAAATTAGAGAGGGAAGAGGTCAATGGATTGGGCATGCAAATTAAAAAAAAACTAGAAAGTTAACAAATTAAAAATCCCCAGATGAAAACTAAATTAGAGATCCTAAAAATTAAAGGAGAAATTAATAAAATTGAAAATAAAAGAAGTATTGAATTAATAAATAAGACTAGAAGCTGGTACTTTGAAAAAACAAATAAACAAAGTACTGGTCAATCTAATTTAAAAAAAGGAAAGAAGAAAACCTAATTGACAGTATCCAAGATGAAAAGGGAGACCTCATCTCTAATGAAGAGGAAATTAAGGCAATCATTAAAAACTATTTTGCCCAATTATATGGCAATAAATATGGCAATCTAGGTGATATGGATGAATATTTACAAGAAAGATCATTTTAATGTAAACCAGGATTAAGAAAAAAACCTGGATACCATATTACAAGAAATCATTTGGGGGAAACTGATCTGATATTCACAAATATAATGAGAAGATAGAAATGGAAAGAATCCACTGTTCTCCTCCTTGAAAATGACCCCTAAAATAAAACATCCCAAGATTATTATAGCCAAATTCCAGAGCTCCCAGGCCAAAAAAGCCAGAAGGAAAAATATCAGATATCATGGTGGCACAGTCAGGATTATATTGGATCTAGCAGCTTCTACTTTAAAGAACTGGAAAGCAGTAAATATGATCTTCCCAAAGGTAAAGGATCTAAGTTTACAGTTTAGAACTATATCCAGCAAAACTGTGAATAATTATCCAAAGGTAAAACAAATTGATATTTAATGAAATAGAAGCTATCTAACCATGCCTGAAGAGGAAAAAACGAGCTGGGATGAAAACTCAATGACCAAATTTGCCATTAAAGGGAAAAAGAAAAAGAGAAAGAGAAAAATGAAAATTGAAGGCATCTATGAGGTTAAATTGGTTCCTTTCTTACATGAAAAGGTGATAATTAAGATACTAATGACATCTATGATGCTTGAGATTCTTAAAAACTTTGTTACTATTAGGGCAGTGAAAAGGAAAATGAATATAAGTATGGAAGTAACTGGAGTAGAATGGAATGGTATCTAAAATTCCCCAATATTGGATGAATAATAGGAGAGAACAAAAGGGGTACACAGACGGGGGTTAAATAATCTCATTTGAGGAGGCACATAAAAGTTCATACAGTGTAAAGAAGATGGAAGGATGACAGGAAATGCTTGAAACTTATTCTCATCAGGATTAGCTCAAAGGGAGAATAATATTCACATATACCCTTACTAATTATTATTTTAATTTCATTTTGGATTGAGATGGTTGCATTTCTTATTTCCACTCTTTTGCCCTTGTTTGCAATGTTTTTATGCCCTAGTACATGGTGAAATTTTGTGAATGTACCATGTGCTGCTGAAAAGAAGGTGTATTCCTTTTTGTCCCTATTTATTTTTCTCTACTTAACTATTGAACTAATAAATGAGACGAGAATTAGTCTTTGAAAAACAAACAAAATAGACAAAGTACTGGTCAATCTAATTAAGAAAAGGAAAGAAGAAAAGCAAATTAACAGCATTAATGATGAAAAGGGGGAACTCACTACCAATAAAGAGGAAATTAAGGCAATCATTAAAAACTACTTTGCCCAATTATATGGCAATAAATAAATAAATAAAAAAGGAATACACCTTCTTCTCAGCACCACATGGCACATTCACAAAAATTGACCATACATTAGGTCACAGAAACATAGCACACAAATGCAGAAAAGCGGAAATAATGAATGCAGCCTTCTCAGATCACAAGGCAATAAAAATATTGATCAGTAATGGTACATGGAAAACCAAATCTAAAACCAATTGGAAATTAAACAATATGATACTCCAAAACCATTTAGTTAAAGAAGAAATCATAGAAACAATAATTTCGTCGAGGAAAATGACAATGGCGAGACATCCTTTCAAACCTTTTGGGATGCAGCCAAAGCGGTAATCAGAGGTAAATTCATATCCCTGAATGCTTATATTAACAAACTAGGGAGAGCAGAGATCAATCAATTGGAAATGCAAATGAAAAAACTCGAAAGCAATCAAATTAAAACCCCCCAGCAGAAAACCAAACTAGAAATTCTAAATATTAAGGCAGAAATTAAAAAAATCGAAAGTGATAGAACTATTGATTTAATAAATAAGACAAGAAGCTGGTACTTTGAAAAAACAAACAAAATAGACAAAGTACTGATCAATCTAATTATAAAAGGAAGGAAGAAAAGCCAATTAACAGCATTAAAGATGAAAAGGGGGACAGCACCTCCGATGAAAAGGAAATTAAGGCAATCATTATAAATTACTTTGCCCAATTATATGGCAATAAATACACAAATTTAGGAGATATGGATGAATATATACAAAAATACAAACTGCCTAGACTAACAGAAGAGGAAATAGAATTCTTAAATAATCCCATATCAGAAAATGAAATCCAACAAGCCATCAAAGAACTTCCTAAGAAAAAATCCCCAGGGCCTGATGGATTCACCAGTGAATTCTATCAAACATTCAGAGAACAGTTAATCCCAATATTATACAAACTATTTGACATAATAAGCAAAGAGGGAGTTATACCATACTCCTTTTACGACACGAACATGCTACTGATTCCAAAGCCAGGCAGGTCAAAAACAGAGAAAGAAAACTATAGACCAATCTCCCTAATGAATATAGATGCAAAAATCTCAAATAGGATCCTAGCAAAAAGACTACTTCATTTTCTACTTCATTTCCTAAATTCAGAATTACATTTGGCTACATTATGCCCATTTTGACAGTGCTTTGCTGTTTGGAGCGGTGTAAGCCAAGAAGCCAGATTCATCAGAACAACTGTTGCATGTTCTAAAATCCAGTAAAATTGGTTTTAGAATGTGTGGAAATGTAATGCTGCCGTTTGGACACAGGATGGCAGACTAAAATTGCAGTATCTGAGATGGCCACAAGAGGGCAAAAACCCTAATTTTTTTTTTTTTTGAATTGCAGTATCCTGGAGGGACACCAGATGGAACCATAAGACCATGTTATTTAGGTCAATCAGTCAAAAACTGAAACCTTAATTTACAATGAAAAAGTTTTTTAAAAAAATAAACAATCTAAATGACTACTTTCCTGAGCCTGTTCTGAGAGCTAGAGATACAGCTACAAATACAAATAAAAATGAAAACAGTTAAATGAAACTGCTCAATCCAATTAAATATTTGTTCAAAAACTTTTCATGAGCACCCATTAATGCCTCTGGTTGCTATAGGTAGTAGGGACAAAAAGGTACCGAGCTTCTGTCTAGGAGAGGATGTACATGTATAATTGTATACAAAATATCAACAAAAGCCAAGCTAAGGAGCCAGGAATGAAAAAATTATGCAAGAATATATTAACTCATCAGAAATTATTTAAGACACAGAAGCTGTGTGCCAGGCTCTGTGCTAAATTCTGGGGATAGAAAAGAGGAAAATGATCATCTCTTGCACACACACAAGCTCACAATCGAATGAGAAAGGCACAAAGTAAGCAAATACATTCATGCCAAAAAATCCAATAATCAGTATAAAAAATGAAAAGCGTTAAATCACCACCAATGAAGAGGATATTAAACAAAACTTTAGGAGATATTTTGCCCAAATATATGTAAATAAATCTAACAATCTCTGTGAAATGGATGAATACTCACAAAAATATAAATTGCTCAGATTAACAAAAGAAGAAGTAGAATACTTAAATGCTCCCATCTCAGAACAAGAAATTGAATAAGCCATCAAGGAACCTGTAAGAAAAAAAATTCCTTGGGCTAGGTGGATTCATAAGTGGATACTACTAAAGATTTCAAGAGCAATTAATTCCAAAATTGTATAAATGATTTGGGAAAATGCACAGAAAAGGAGTTCCTACCTAATTCTTTTCATAATTCAACAATGATAGAGCAAAAACAGAAAATAATACCTTTAACAAAGTTGCAGAATACAATATAAATAAATATTATCATCTGCATTTTATTTATTTTCACTCTAATTGCCAATATAACTGCCATCCCTAAAGAACCAGGCTCAAATCTGGCCTCAGACACTTCCTAGCTATGTTACCCTGAGCAAGTCACTTATCCCCTATTACCCAGCCCTTACCGTACTTCTGCATTGGAACCAATAAAAAATATTGATTCTGAGACAGAAGGGAAGGTTATAAAAAACATATTAAAATGTTCTAAATTCTTCTTGATTAGAGAAATGCAAGGTAAAACAATTCTGAGGTACCACCTCATGCCTATCAGATTGATCAATATGATAGTTAAGGAAAATGATAAATTTTGGAGGGGATGTGGCAAAATTGGAACACATGCATTAGTGTGGAATCTGTGAACTTAGCCATCATTCTGGAGGGCAATTTTGAATTATGCTGAAAGGGAAATAATGCATACCTTTTGATACAATAATATCAACACTGTATCTGTATCCTGGAGAGATAAAAGGGGGGGGGAACTTTCCTTGCACAAAAAATATTTATTATTATATATATATTATTATTATATAATATGTTATATTATATAATATAAAATATTATACCTGCTGTTTTTGTAGTCACAAAGAAATAGAAATTAAAGGGATGTCCATGTACTGTGGTATGTGATGGTGATGTAATACTATTGTACTCTAAGGAATCATGAACAGGATGATTTAAAAAAGAAAATGAAAGAAAAAGAAATGAAAATGGAAACCTAGCTTAATATTCCAGAACCACAAGGTAAGATAAACATTTTAAAAGTGCGCCAATCACCTCTTGAAAGAGATTCCAAAAGCTTAACTCGCAGTGAATATTATATCCAAATTCCAAAATCAACAGGTCAATGAGAAAATATTTCCAACAGCCAAAAAGAAATCATTTAAATATCATGGAGACATAGTCAAGATAACACAAGATTTAGCATCTTCTATATTAAAGAATCAGAGGGCCTAGAATATGATATTCCATGGGACAAAAGAACTAGACTTTCAACCAAGAGTCATTAAGCAAAACTGAGCATAATACTTTATCAGGAAAAATGGGTATTCAATGAAATAGAGGACTTTCAACGCTTCCTGATAAAAAGAGCAGAGCTGAATGGAAAAGTGGGCTCAAATACAAAACTGGAAAGAAGGGAAAAAGGGTAAACTAGAGATCTCAAAAGCCAGTCCATGAGGTTAAACTGTGCACATACCTCTGCAGGAAGATGGTTTTCATAACTCTTAAGATCATTATCGTTACTAGGGCAGTTAGAAGGAGTTTACATAGGCAGAATGTAAGGGTGTAAGTGAAATAGGAAGGGATCATATAAAAAATAAATTAAGACATGAGAAAGACAAATGCATTGGTTGAGGCAGGGGAAAATAGAATGGAGAAAATTCAAAGAGCAGACGAAAGGCTTGGTTTGTGGAAAAGGGAAAATCTTCTCATTCCTTCCCTACCAGGGACTTCAAACTTTCTCTGAGTAGTGTAGCTTGTGGGTTAAAAGGTGAGAATAACAAAAAAAATAAAAAATCAACATCCTCAACCTCATGAAAATCAAAGGAGAATATTCGAGTCTCTTCTTTGGACACGCCATCATGGGTTTATATTGCCATGGAGTTTGTGTCAGGAAGGGTTATTGATAGGTACGGGGAGAAGTCCCATTTCCTGAGGGAGATATCTGGTATAAACTACAAGCCAAACATGATTTCATTCTCAATTCTGAAAATATTAAAAGTTAGGGCTTTAGACCTTAACCTTTCCCAAACCCCACAGAGAGAGAAGGGAGAGAAGGAAATAGGGCTTAAATACCCCCTCTGTTTAGGCTGGGCCAAAAGGCCCAAGCCCTTAGATAGCTGAGGCAAGAAAAAGAGATCAGTCCCTATCACTCACGTGACCAAAATGGAGAAATAGTCTCAGGGGCCTCCACCTCCAGCTTCCTTTAGAGCAAGATTCTCAGAGCACAACCTCTCAGAGCAAAACCTCTCCAACCACCCTAGTCCTCAGACCCCTCTATCATTAAGGAAACCATCCAAGTTCCCTCCCCTCAGTTCTCACATCTACCAATCACTGTCCATGTCTTCCCTGTGCCAATGGTGGCTCTATCTTAACCCAGGACTGCCCAGAAGTCTGTGGCTTTGCACATGTCTGTTGAAGGTCATATTCTCAAATAATTAAATCTTGATCCTTTGCTGCAGCCCTTCCTAAATCCTGTTACCCTGAGCAGGTTGGAGATTGGAAGTTTCAAGACCTGGTTCTGTCATTTCAAGTATCTCTATTGTATCAATTCTAAAATCAATCATGACTCAAAAAACTTCCTGTTCTATGCTTAAGCATAGGTCAAAGCCCTTTCCAATGTTCAGCAAAAGTTTTCTGTCCTAAAGTAATCTTACGTAGGGATGAGAAAGACCCTCCGATGCCAAAGGGGGTTCACATTCCAATAGACTATCAGTAGGAAATTTTTCAAGTATGAAATTTCCCAATGGTGAAATTTCCAACATTTATAAGTCTCAGAAATTTTAAGGTTTACAGGTGCAAGAGAAGGGGCTGCTTACAAAGATACTAAAGGAAGGTTCATGCCCAGGTCTGACCTTCCTGAGAGAGGTTCTAACACAATAGGGGAAGCTACCTAAAATAAAGAATGTCCTTAGCATATGCTTATCTCACTCAACCAGGGTCATCATTTCCCTTCAGGGTAGATTCCATGGGAACAGGGAACAAGGACAAGCTTTTGGGGTCTCCAATCTATGAGCTAAATCTAAAATTGGGGTTCATCAGATCCCACTAGGCCACAAGTTTGGGATTCCTAAATTCCATGTTGACACCCCCCCCCCTTTTTGGTCAAGACCGAACGTCGCTGACCAACCAGATGAAGAAATTTCGTAGTCTGCAGCTTGATACTCAGGTGCCCCCAGAGTTCTATTCTCTTATTTGAAAGTTAGTACAGTACCTGTTACATAGTAAGTACCCAATAAATAGCACAATTCTGTCTGTCTATCTATGTATCTGTCTATCTATTTGTCTCTCTGTCTGTGGTTTGTTCTTGTCTCTTTGTTCATCTCTCTGTCTGTCTGTCTGTCTTTTCTTTAGTCTGGCATTTTAAGTTAGTAGTGTGTAATTACAATTTTGAACCTCAGGATTTGCTTTCCCAGCATTCCACTTTTGTTTTTTTACATTCATCAGTTTTGGGGATAAAGTTTGTGTGTGACACACAACCTCTCTTCTCTTTTCCTGTGAACGTGGCTGGGAAAGCTGGCTGTACTTAGCCTTTCACTTTTGTCCTTTTATTCCTTCTGCTTCAAGTAATTATTATTAAATCTTATAAAATCTAATTCTTGGAGTCATTGGATATTGATTTAAATTTACAGTATCAAGATTGTCCTGTATTTGAATAACGTGACACTCTGTGTGACCTTGGGCTAGTCACTACCCCCCACCTCCTCCCACACCACTAGGACTTGGGGCAGTCTTTTTCTTTACAAGCAGCAAAAAGCTGAGTGGAGGCTCAGTGGGACCCTTTCCCCAGCAGACCTCCCCTCTTGTTCCCTCCCCCAAAATTTTGGATGAGAGATAAAGAGTATACTCACCAGGACAGTACTTTTCTAGAAGTCACAAAAAGAATACACTCACCTGGACAGTACTTTTCTAGTAGTCACAGCTCTTCCAAGGGAACTATTGTCTTCCTCTGCCTCCACATTTTCTCCTGGCTGGCTCTGCTCTTCCCTGAGCTTCAGAAATGTGGAATTAAGACCAGCTTCTGTGAAGTCACTGGCTCTGTTACCAAACATTCCCTTGTTGCTATGACAATGGGGCTCAAACAAACCTCACTCTCAGCCAGGTGAGGCTTGTCACCCTTGACAATGTACTCTCCTAAGAGGAAGTTGGGTAACAGAGTGAATTTACCCCTCTCACTACCATCTCCTTGAACATAGAGAGAATCCAGTGTCCTCTTTGTCACCAGGGCTCCCCTCATCCCTGGTTTATTGCTATTCTCTCACCTATGCCTCTACTTCTCTTCCTTATTAAACTCTTTCAGACTCAGTTTCCCTATTTTTTCATTTGAAGGAGTTTAGTCAATTTAGAACATTATTCCTTGGTTATAATAATCACATTATTTCCCTCTCTCCCCTCCTCCCACTCTTCCCACAACCAACACACACTTTCATTGGGTATTACATGTGTCCTTGATAAGAACCCATTTTTCATGTTGTTTACACTAGGATGTTCATTTAGAGTCTACATCCCCAACCATATCCCTATTACCCATGTATACAAGCAGTTGTTTTTCTATGGTATTTTTACTCCCACACTGTTTCCTCTGGGTGTGGATTGTGGTTTTTCTCATAAATTCCTCCTAGGTGTTCAGGATTACTGTATTGCCACTAATGGAGAAGTCCATTACCTTCGATTGTACCACAGTGTATCAGTCTCTGTGTACATTGTTTTCCTGGTTCTGCTTCTGTCATTCTGCATCAATTCCTGGAGATTGTTCCAGTCCCCATGAAATTCCTCCACTTTATTATTCCTTTGAGCACAATAGTATTCCATCACCAACATATACCACAATTTGTTCAGCCATTCCCCAATTGATGGGCATCCCCTCATTTTCCAATTTTTGGCCACCACAAAGAGCACGACTATGAATATTTTTGTACAGGTCTTTTTCCCCATTATCTCTTTGGGTTGCAAACCCAGGAGTGCTATGGCTGGATCAAATGGCAGACAGTCTTTTATGGGCCTTTGGGCATAGTTCCAAATTGCCCTCCAGAATGGTTGGATCAATTCGCAGCTCCACTAGCAATGAATTAATGTCCCAACTTTGCCACATCCCCTCCAACATTCATTACTTTCCTTTGCTGTCATGTTAGTCAATCTGCTAGGTGTGAGGTGATATCTCAAAGTTGTTTTGATTTGTATTTCTCTGATTATAAGAGATTTAGAACACTTTTTCATGTGCTTATTAATACTTTTGATTTCTGTAACGGAAAAATTGCCTATTCATGTCCCTCGCCCATTTTTCAATTGGAGAATGGCTTGATTATTGTACAATTGGTTTAGCTCTTTATAAATTTGAGTAAATATACCTTTGTCAGATGTTTTTGTAATGAAGATTGTTTCCCAATTTGTTGCTTCCCTTCTAATTTTGGATGCATTAGTTTTGTTTGTACAAAAACTTTTTAATTTGATGTAATCAAAATTACCGATTTTACATTTTGTGATTTTTTTCTAGCTCTTTCATGGTTTTAAAGTCTTTCGTTTCCCAATGATCTGACAAGTACCTGTGTTTACCTAAGTTGCTTATAGTTTCCTTCTTTATATTCAGTTCATTCATCCATTCTGAGTTTATCTTGGTGTAGGGTGTGAGATGTTGATCCAAACCTAATCTCTTCCATACTGTCTTCCAATTTCCCCAGTAGATTTTATCAAAAAGTGGGTTTTGGTCCCCAAAACTGGGATCTTTGGGTTTATCTAGACTGTCCTGCTGAGGTCATTTACCCCAAGTCTATTCCACTGATCCTCTTTTCTTTCTCTTAGCCAGTATGAAATTGTTTTGATAATCACTGCTTTATAGGATAGTTTGAGATCTGGGAGTGCACATCCTCTTTCCAGCCAGGAGAGCTGATCAGAGGCGTGAATGGTTGGCTGAACGCTTTGAATGGGCAACTCAAGTTGGAGTGTGAGAGCCTCAGTGTTCACTTGAGGGTCTGAGTAACTGTTTTAAATTGACTAAAATAGAGAAAGTTTCTTCATGAATTGAGATGCCATGGCTTAAGGTTTAAATGGTTACAAAGTTTTGAAAAAAAAAAGCTTCTCATAGAAGTTTAAGAACTTAACTTCTGGATTTCTTCACAAATTTTTTTTTTCTGTGGGCCTTTGCTTATATTGCATGTCTAATGGTTGCTTAGGTGGAGACTTCCCTAATAACTTCAAATGCTGGTGATTTAAGCGTTAGCCAATAATGTCTGAAAGCTGTGTTAACAATGAATTCCTCCCAAAGGTGAAGAGGCGAGACTGGAGCTGACGATCCAGCAGGAGGCAAAAGGAGGTCCAGAAATTCTTAACTTTAAGGTCCAATTTTTTCTTCCCAAAGTTTTGGTCTGGTTAATGTGTAAAATATTGTGTATCAAGTGCGGTTAATATTGGTAACAAGGTGCGTTGTATTCTAGGTACTAACCCTGTTATCTGAGTGCTAGAATTTCACATTTATAGCTGTTAATTATTTTCCAATAGCAACGCATGTGTGTGAGTTCTGGAGTAAAGAAAGTTCATTTTAGGATGGTCAACTGCTGACCTGACCGGTCATTGAATTGTGGTAAATGACAAGAAATATTGGGCAAAAGGCAGCGCTTTGAAGGGTGAGGAAACCCTGAACACTTTAAACTGACCAACAAATTTCCTCTCTAGGAGCGCCTTTAGCCTTGGGCCTAAGTGGTTTGAGGCAAGGATAAGAGAAAGGCAAACTTGGAGCCCAAAGTAAATGGGAGCAGGATAAAAAGAGAGAGAGGGAGAGAGAAAAGAAAGGAATTGTAGAGGTATTCAGTTAAAGGCATAAGCTTTTCTTAGCAATCCTACGTTTTGTGTTTGGAGAAAAATGTTACGGGTTTTGGCTTTTAAAAGAAGTAAAAAGAGTCATGAACTATAATCTGATTTTGAATTTTAAGGTAAATTTCCAGAGTGCAACCATTACAATAGATAAATTTTTGCTCTAAAAGTCCAGTGAATACTGAGAACTAATTTTACTTTTTTAAGTGGAGAGAACTAATGGCTTTGTGATCATTATTTCTGATGATCTTTGGCACATGACCGCTAATAAAGGAATTTCTCACCTGGGAAACTCAAATTTCTAGGAATGTCCTGTATTTTGCCACCCCAGTTCTGGAGTGTGGGTGAAGCGATTAAAGCCTATTTAAAGTTTTATTTCAAGACGTTTTTAGGAGCCAAAAGCCTGGACCAGATTTTCCTGCAACCATGAATCTGAAGAATTCCTGAAGAAGACACCTCCGAGAAATCCGAAGGAGCCCCAAGATCCTGGATCCGGATAAGTGTTGTTTCTCATCATTTTCATTGACTAGAAACGTTTCTGTAGCAGACATAAAACTGGCCATTTTATTTACCCTGAGAATTATATTTACCCTGAGCAAAGTCCCTTTAAGTAGAGAGTCTAGAAAGGACAGAGCTATTCCCCAAAGTGAGTCGAAGTAGGAAAAGTTTAAAATAGGAGAATTTTACCTGGTTAAGATGTTTAAAAGTAACATCTGTTCATTGGAGAATTTGCAGCAGAGATGCCAGAGTGCTAGTTTGTCTCAAAGTACTATCAGAAGAAGTTAGGAGGAATGACGGAGCCCAGAAATGATTGTTAGTAATACAAGATAAATTTATATTCAATCTGGAGCCTGGTTAGAGAATTGCCATCTAATAGTGAATTGTATGGGAAGGTAATTGGGAAAAAGAAAAGCTATGGAGGAAATTGGTTAGTGATACAGTCACAAGGGCGAATGGAATGGCCGAGTTTATGCCAAGTTCTACAGGTGACGCTGATCATGGCCAATTCTCCCTCATCTTCAGTTACTTCCCACTTTTCTTCTGTTAATAGCAAATTTTCTGTATGATGAAAGGAGCCTCAGGAAGGCAAGGCATAGAATATGGGAAATTATGGAGGCAGATAGAAATTATTAGCCATTATGAATAAGTAAGCAAATTCAAAGAGGTCCCTTTTCTTAAAAGAAGAGTTTAGGTCTTAAGGAAAACCTGGCAAAATATCAGTGCCAAAAGGGGGGAGGCCCAGCACATAAATAGTAGATTCTAAGCAGCAGTTTTAATAAACAAGGTTCTGATAGAACACTGAATGGCTCCCCAGTACCCCTAAAGTTTATGCATTTTGAAGCCTCAAGGCAGGAAACAGGGAGATAAGAAGAGAACCTTTGTGACTAGGAAAGCTAATCCATTCACCTATAGATTTAGGCACAAGTTCAATGGTAAATGAGTCCTTATTGCCAATGAATAAATACTCAGGAGAATGAAATGTGTACCCAAAACTGTCAGAAGAATTATTTTAACAAATTTTTATCTACAGGCTTTCCATTAGCTGACTCAGTTGCAACATTTTTTTCATACTAGGTAATAGTTAATAGAAGTAAAAAGCCTAAGCTATGTAAGCATGGCTATGGTTGTTAAGTAGTTGAAGGTGAATGAAAACAGTTGCAAAATCCCTAGCATCTCAGCCTCCCCAAAGGCGGGGGTGTGAGAGGTTTTAAAATTAAGGAAAACTAGAAGCATTTGTAATCGTGAGAAGTTTTGGAGTTCTTTCCAATATTGAAACTTGAGTTTGACTTTAAAAGTCGTTTTGAAGCTGAAGTTCCCATGAGAGTCATTCTAATGTGGTTTTGGATTTTGGGCTGATAGAATATCTAGTTAGCATATTACTTGGTGGTAGACAAATATTAATTTTTGGCCACAAACAGGAGGTGGGGCCACTCCCCGATTCCCAAAGTCCTCAGTAACCTGTGATGTGGATTCTGTTTCTGCTTTTATACTTCTGTAGTTTGTAGGATTTTATATTTAGGTAAAGTGAGGCAGTCTTTCTGACTAAGCATGCAAATGACCTAATTTTATAATTTGTGTGGAAAAGACACTGCTAGAAGAAAGAGATGGGGTGGCAGATTTAAGGTTAGCAGCGTGGATAATCTTTGTAGTGAGTAAGCAAATAGGTCAAGTCCTGTTAAAGAACATGTTAACGGATTTCTCTTAGTTTTCTCTCTCTCTCTTGCAGCAGCAGCAGCAGCAGGGAAGCTGGCTGATACCAAAGGAGGACAGAAGTCTTGGAGAGGAGGCTGAAGGCATCATCAGGAGCCACCAGATGTGAAAGACTTAAGACTTTGGGAAATGGGGTCCTGTTTGATTGTTAGTTACTCTCTTGGCCAAAGGCAGAAGGCCTGCCTTTCTGGCTCAAATGTCAATGCGCCGGAGGCATTGGGGAATGCCCCCAAATGCCAGTTCCCCAAACCTGTATCCCTGAGCTTTCCCACCATTAGAGATACCCATTTGTCCATTTGGTTGGTCAGCGACGTTCGGTCTTGAACAAAAGGGGAGGGGTGTCAACATGGAAATTAGGAATCCCAAACTTGTGGCCTAGTGGGATCTGATGGACCCCAATTTTAGATTTAGCTCATAGATTGGAGACCCCAAAAGCTTGTCCTTGTTCCCTGTTCCCATAGAATCTACCCTGAAGGGAAATGATGACCCTGGTTGCGTGAGATTAGCATATGCTAAGGACATTCTTTATTTTAGGTAGGGTCCCCTATTGTGTTAGAACCTCTCTCAGGAAGGTCAGACCTGGGCATGAACCTTCCTTTAGTAACTTTGTAAGCAGCCCCTTCTCTTGCACCTGTAAACCTTAAAATTTCTTAGACTTATAAATGTTGGAAATTTCACCATTGGGAAATTTCATACTTGAAAAATTTCCTACTGATAGTCTAGTGGAATGTGAACCCCCCTTGGCATGGGAGGGTCTTCCTCCTCCCTACTTAAGATTACTTTAGGTCAGAAACCTTTTGCTGAACAATGGAAAGGGCTTTGACCTATGCTTAAGCATAGAACAGGACGTTCTTTGAGTCATGATTGATTTTAGAATTGATACAATAGAGATACTTGGAATGACAGAACCAGATCTTGAAACTTCCAATCTCCACCCTGCTCAGGGTAACAGGATTTAGGAAGGGCTGCAGCAAAGGATCAAGATTTAATTATTTGAGAATATGACCTTCAACAGACATGTGCAAAGCCACAGACCTCTGGGTGGTCCTGGGTTAAGCTAGAGCCACCATTGGCACAGGGAAGCCATGGACAGTGATTGGTAGATGTGAGAACTGAGGGGAGGGAACTTGGATGGTTTCCTTAAAGATAGAGGGGTCTGAGGACTGAGGGGTGGTTGGAGAGGTTTTGCTCTGAGAGGTTGTGCTCTGAGAAGCTTGCTCTGAAGGAAGCTGGAGGCCCCTGAGACTGTTTCTCCATTTTGGTCACGTGAGTGATAGGGACTGATCTTTTTTTCTTGCCTCAGCTATCTAAGGGCTTGGGCCTTTCGGCCCAGCCTAAAGAGAGGGGGTATTTAAGCCCTATTCCCTTTTCTCCCTTTTCTCTCTCTCTCTCTCTAATACCTTACTTCCTCCTGTTTGTAATTAAACTCCATAAAAGGTTGACTGCTGACTTGAGTTTTCATCAAGGAATTACATAGTTGAATTCCTTGGCGACCTTAAATTAATATATATCAGTCTTTTAAGTGATTTCCTTGTCACACACCCTAGCTTCTAGCTATGATTGTATCTTGTCAGTGTAGTTTGAACACTCCCATTTTCCTTGTAGCCATAGTGATGTCAATCATCTTTCCCTGCCCCTGGATTTCCCAAAGGGTCTAGAGGTTCCCCAAGTTCTTTTGTTCCCCGGAGTCCATCCTGAGTCGGTGGCACTCCCAGGGGCTAGTGACCAGGACGTCTTGACTCTGTGCAGTCATGGGAAGCGGCTCTCTTGTCGTATGAGTAGCGCAAACCCCTTTTCCCTTGATTAAAGTGTGATTTTGACTATTTGATAGTTCTGAGTTTTTTCTAGTTGACACCATCAAGTCTCTCACAGACTTCCTCTAAATGTCTCACATAGATTCCTTCTGTCAATTTCAATCTCCAGGTTTTCTACCTTTTTCTTAAAGATATAGAAACTATCCAAAGTATTTTGTTCTAATTTTTCAATAGAATTCAGATAGAATTATTTTGATATTATATCCAATTCTTTGCAGAACAAATAAAAGCACTGCCTTTTGCAACTGACTTAAAGAGTCTCTGAAATGTGATTTTAATGTCTTCTGCTACAACTTTATATTTTGAAAGGTTTTCATCCTAAATGTTTTGGACATTGAGTATTTAGTGGCTTAATGAATTAAATTATTCTTTTATTCATTTTTATTAAATATTTATCTTATCATAATTATCTTGTTTTTATTAAATATTTTTACTTTTCAGTGAACAGATCATGAGGAAATTGTGGGTAAGCAACATCTACTTTTATAATGCTATTCCATTTCCGCTAGAGTTTGTTGAATTCTGAAGGAAATGTAGGATTTGTGTTTGTAGTCTGGGATTTATTGTCCCTTGGTGAATAAAGGATAGTAATCTTCTGCTGTATAATTCCAGGTACATGCTTATATAAGTAAGTATCCAGTGGATACTGAGTGACTGTAATCTACAGTGATAGATTGCGCATGCTTTGTTGTTTTTTTTTTACCACTTTATTCCAAAATCCAAACTGATCAGTAAATCTCATGTCCTTAAGGAAAATCTTTTCATTAACCTAATCTGGAATTGCAAGGAAAAGTCCTTTCAGATTTCTAAATAAATCTATATCACTCAGCATTTGTTTGATGCTTCTTTTCTGACATATTATTTGAATGCATGAAGATGTTCTATGTGGAAGATCTTTTTTTACTATGTTTGTGGATCTTGGTAGTTTCAGAGTGTGAACCTTAAAAGTTCTCAGACCCTACTTCATAAGGTTAGGATTGTGAACCTTGAAAATTCCCCATTGGGACCATTCCCCATTGGGACCAATTCTCCATTTGGGCAGTGAAGGTACTTAGATCAGGAATGTGAGACCTCTACTCCACCCCTACTTAAGTCTGCCCTAGGGGAAGATAAAGTTGTAAACTCCTTGCTGAACAATGAAAGATGCTTAAACCCATAGGTATAGTAGGACAGAAGTTCTTAAGCTATGCCTATTTGGGGTTTATTGAATAATTGGGACAAAAGGGTGCTAAGTACCTATAAAGGTCAGACAACTGGTGAACTTACAAGGAGCAAAGAGGTGAAAAGTTACTCAGAGATTCTAGTCTACTCAGGTGTGAATTACTCAAAAAGATTAGTCTACTCAGGTGTGAACCAAGAATGGTCTGTCCTTTGAAAAATGTCTAATGTGATTGGTAGATATAAGGACTTAGGGGAGGTGACATAGGAGAAAATGCCCTTTAAATAGGAGCTCAGATTCATTCAGATGGTGCATTCAGATTGAGGATTGAGCTGGTGGAGGCAGCTGAGATGATGCTGGCCTGGTGTCACTAGAATCCTTGCTTGGACAGATCTTGTGGTGAATGATTAAGGACTGACTGATCTTCCTCTTAAGGGCTTAGGCCTGGGTTGGCCAGGGCTGGCCTGGGCTGGCCTATCCTTTTCTCATTATTCCCCTTTTTCTCTCTTTCTCTCCTTTTCTTTAACTCCTCATTTGTATTAATTAAAATCTCTATAAAACCCAGCTGACTTGGGTATATTTAAATAATTGGGAATATTTCCCTGGCGACCCCCTTATATTTGATTTAAAAACGAAACACTATCGTGAAAACATATTTCCTGTGGTCAAAACTTACTCATACACTCTTATATCTACTACAATTTAAGTCTTCCCCTATTTAATCACTACAGTTTATGGCCTCAACTATTTTAATTATTACAAGAAGCCCTGTCTGGAAGTAAGCCATTTTTTTGGTTCCATTTGACAAATCTAGTAGCCTATACTCATTGCCAACCTTTAATATTGCTATTTGTTTTAACAGGTTTTTGTCAACTTCTAACCTGTGTTCATTTATTTTTTATTATGCATACTAAGAACCTCTTTCACTCTTTTTTCTGCCATTGGCAAGAAGTGCTTACCACTATAACATTGTATGGGTTTTTATTTAGATACATTCTAGAGTCATTTTGGTACATTTTATAATGCTGAAGTTTTTTTAAACCGTTACCTTCCACTTTAGAATTAATACTATGTATTGCTTCCAAGGCCGAAGAGTGGTAAGGGCTAGGTAAGGGCTAGGTAAGGGGGTGGGGGGGGGTAAGAGACTTGCCCAGGGTCATACAGCTAGGAAGTGTCTGAGGCTAGATTTGAACCTAGGACCTCTGGTCTCTGGGCCTGGCTCTCTACCCACTGGCACACCCAGCTACACCGCCACTCTCTTTTTAAAACATGTTAAGGCTGCTATCACATAGTTTTTAATTGCTCTAAATATGTCCTTCTTAATCTTTGACTTCAGGAAAATGGTCTGTTTCTTAAGTAGCCTGACTTTTTTTCCTTGGTGTCCTTGGGTTCACGTGTCTTGCCTGGAGAAGATCACCTTTTTTGCCAGTTTATTTCAACCTATTCTATTCTTCCTTAATGTACCTTAAGAATTTTACACTCATTGAATCCAAATGACATTTTGATCTTGTTAGAAAAAATTTCCATGAGATAAGTAAAGTGACTATTCTTTCCAGTGGAACCACATAAGTTGAGAGCTCATCTATGTTTAGGAAATAATATGTTTTGGTTTGATTACCTCCTTTACTGGAAAGTCCAACTTGATTCTCTTTAGGAGTGATCATAATGTGTTTAGTGCTAGAGCAGACTTACATTAAATTGTCTTCCTGGAAGATTCCTCTTTGAGTATAAATTGTTGTTGATGTTTATTGTGTTGGTTGTATGTATTGGAGAACATCTACAACCATGTAGATGTCAAGTACCACAGTGCCATTACTATGCTTGGGTGGAGTGTATATTTGCCTGAGGCAGCCCAGCGGGAGAGTGAGTGGGACACCTGACCAGAAGACATGAGTTTTCATAATAATTTAAGCAAAGTTCAGATTCCTGTGTTTTAAGTAGTTGGGTTTGTGTGTATGTGTGGGGAGGTCCCTGCAGAATCAATTTCTTGCTGGATTTTGTTCTGCTCTTGGATTCTTTCTGTCAGGAATTCTGGAAAGAATTTGTTCTGATCCTGGGTAAAGAGGTGGAGGGTGGAGTGGGGACCATCTTGCCAAGGATCATGCCAACAGTTTCTTCTAGGAGAAAACCTTCAGGTATGAATCTGGTTTCCTGGTCTACATGCCTCTAAGTTGGAGAAAAGAAGCTCTGCTAGACCAGGGAGAGTAAGAACAAGTTTCTGTGGGGTTTGGGAAAGGTGAAGGTCTACAGCCCTGACTTCTAATATTTTCAGAATTGAGAATGAAATCATGTTTGGCTTTTAGTTTATACCAGATATCTCCCTCAGGAAATGGGACTTCTCCCCCTACCTATCTATAACCCTTCCTGACACAAACTCCATGGCAATATCAACCCATGATGGCGTGTCTAAAGAAGAGACTCAAATATTCTCCTTTGATTTTCATGTGGTTGAGGATGTTGATTTTTAATTTTTTTTGTTATTCTCACCTTTTAACCCACAAGCTACACTACTCAGAGAAAGTTTGAAGTCCCTGGTAGGGAAGGAATGAGAAGGTTTTCCTTTTCCCCAAACCAAGCCTTTCGTCTGCTCTTTCAATTTTCTCCATTCTATTTTTCCCTGCCTCCTCAACCAATGCATTTGTCTTTCTCATGTCTTAATTTATTTTTTATATGATCCCTTCCTATTTCACTTATACCCTTACATTCTGCCTGTGTAAACTCCTTCTACCTGCCCTAGTAACGATAATGATCTTAAGAGTTATGAAAACCATCTTCCTGCAGAGGTATGTGCACAGTTTAACCTCATGGACTGGCTTTTGAGATCTCTTGTTTACCCTTTTTCCCTTCTTTCCAGTTTTGTATTTGAGCCCACTTTTCCATTCAGCTCTGCTCTTTTTATCAGGAAGCCTTGAAAGTCCTCTATTTCATTGAATACCCATTTTTCCTGATAAAGTATTATGCTCAGTTTTGCTTAATGACTCTTGGTTGAAAGTCTAGTTCTTTTGTCCCATGGAATATCATATTCTAGGCCCTCTGATTCTTTAATATAGAAGATGCTAAATCTTGTGTTATCTTGACTATGTCTCCATGATATTTAAATGATTTCTTTTTGGCTGTTGGAAATATTTTCTCATTGACCTGATGATTTTGGAATTTGGATATAATATTCACTGGGAGTTAAGCTTTTGGAATCTCTTTCAAGAGGTGATTCGCCCACTTTTAAAATGTTTATCTTACCTTGTGGTTCTGGAATATTAAGCTAGGTTTCCTTTATCATTTCTTTTTCTTTCATTTTCTTTTTTAAATCATCCTGTTCATCACTCCTTAGAGTACAATAGTATTACATCACCATCACATACCACAGTTCATGGACATCCCTTTAATTTCTATTTTTTGTGACTACAAAAACAACAGATATACTATGGTATATTATATAATATATTATATAATAATAATATATGTATATATAATAAATATTTTTTCTGCAAGGAAATCTCCCCCCCCTTTTATCTCGCCAGGATACAGATACCGTGTTGATATTATTGTATCAAAAGGTATGCATTATTTCCCTTTCAGCATAATTCAAAATTGCCCTCCAGAATGATGGCTAAGTTCACAGATTCCACATTAATGCATGTGTTCCAATTTTGCCACATCCCCTCCAAAATTTATCATTTTCCTTAACTATCATATTGATCAATCTGATAGGCATGAGGTGGTACCTCAGAATTGTTTTACCTTGCATTTCTCTAATCAAGAGGAATTTAGAACATTTTAATATGTTTTTTTTAACCCTTCCCTTCTGTCTCAGAATCAATATTTTTTACTGGTTCCAATGCAGAAGAACGGTAAGAGCTGGGTAATAGGGGATAAGTGACTTGCTCAGGGTAACATAGCTAGGAAGTGTCTGAGGCCAGATTTGAGCCTGGTTCTTTAGGGATGGCAGTTATATTGGAAAGTATAGTGAAAATAAATAAAATGCAGATGATAATATTCATTTATATTGTATTCTGCAACTTTGTTAAAGCTATTATTTTCTGTTTTTGCCCTATCATTGTTGAATTATGAAAAGAATTAGGTAGGAACTCCTTTTCTGTGCATTTTCCCAAATCATTTATACAATTTTGGAATTAATTGCTCTTGAAATCTTTAGTAGTATCCACTTATGAATCCATCTAGCCCAAGGAATTTTTTTTCTTACAGGTTCCTTGATGATATATTCAATTTCTTGTTCTGAGACGGGAGCATTTAAGTATTCTACTTCCTCTTTTGTTAATCTGACCAATTTATATTTTTGTGACTATTCATCCATTTCACCGAGATTGTTAGATTTATTTTCATATATTTGGGCAAAATATCTCCTAAAGTTTTGTTTAATATCCTCTTCATTGGTGGTGATTTAACGCTTTTCATTTTTTATACTGATTATTGGATTTTTTTGTATGAATGTATTTGCTTACTTTGTGCCTTTCTCATTTGATTGTGAGCTTGTGGTGTGCAAGAGATGATCATTTTCCTCTTTTCTATCCCCAGAATTTAGCACAGAGCCTGGCACACAGCTTCTGTGTCTTAAATAATTTCTGATGAGTTAATATATTCTTGCATAGTTTTTTCATTCCTGGCTCCTTAGCTTGGCTTTTGTTGATATTTTGTATACAATTATACATGTACATCCTCTCCTAGACAGAAGCTCGGTACCTTTTTGTCCCTTCTACCTATAGCAACCAGAGGCATTAATGGGTGCTCATGAAAAGTTTTTGAACAAATATTTAATTGGATTGAGCAGTTTCATTTAACTGTTTTCATTTTTATTTGTATTTGTAGCTGTATCTCTAGCTCTCAGAACAGGCTCAGGAAAGTAGTCATTTAGATTGTTTATTTTTTTAAAAAACTTTTTTCATTGTAAATTAAGGTTTTAGTTTTTGACTGATTGACTTAAATAACATGGTCTTTTGGTTCCATCTGGTGTCCCTCCAGGATACTGCAATTCAAAAAAAAAAATTAGGGTTTTTGCCCTCTTGTGGCCATCTCAGATACTGCAATTTTAGTCTGCCATCCTGTGTCCAAACGGCAGCATTACATTTCCACCCATTCTAAAACCAATTTTACTGGATTTTAGAACATGCAACAGTTGTTCTGATGAATCTGGCTTCTTGGCTTACACCGCTCCAAACAGCAAAACACTGTCAAAATGGGCATAATGTAGCCAAATGTAATTCTGAATTTAGGAAATGAAGTAGGAGGTTTAAGATTGAATTTAAATGTTAAGGCTAAATTACTAACACTGAAATAAGCCTCTCACATGAGATAACCTATAAATATGAATATCAATAAAGATAAATACGGTAGTGGTGAAGCCATCATTAAGCAGGTTTCATCCTACAGCATATCTTGCCCCTGCATATATTATTGATGCTTTCTACTCACAAAAGAAAAATGAGGAGATGACAAATGTAAGAGAATGGATGTGTTTAAGGTGGAGGTAAATGAATGAAGCAAACATCCATGTGTGCCCAAGAGAATGGTGTGGTGAAGACTGCTCACAGCGGCTCCTACAAGCAATATCAATAATGATGATGTAGATACAGCACTGAATCAGGGCAGGCAACCAAAATAAACCATAGAAAAAGAACAAAGTAAAAATCCCCAATTAAACACTAATTAGTAAATCCTAACCCTCAAAGCAGAAATTAATAAAATTGAAAGTAAAAGAACTACTGAATTAATAAAGAAGAGGAGCTGGTTCAATGAAAAAATAGAGTATTGGTAAATTTGAGTTTTTTAAAAAGGAAGAGAATCAAATGAATACTATCAAAAATTAAAAGGGCAATTTCACCTCTAATGAAGAGGAAATTAAAGCAATTGTCAGGAACCATTTTGCCCAATTATGTGCATATAAATCTGATAATCTAGGGGAAATGGATGAAGATTTACAAAGATATAAATTGCCTAATTTAAAAAAGAGGAAATGCAACACTTAAATAAATAATCCCATCTCAGAAAAAGAAATTGAGGAAGGCATCAATGAACTCCCCAAGAAAAAAAAATGACAAAACGAGATGGATTCACAACTGAATTCTATCAACCATTTATAGAATTATAAATCTTAATACTCTAAAAAAATTTGGTAAAATAAGGAAAGAAGGAATCCCACCAAGTTTTTATGACAGAAATATGGTGCGGATACTTAAATTAAGACCAAAAACAGAAAGAAAAATACAGATAAATTTCCTTAAATGAACATTGATGCAAAAATCTTAAACTGGCAAAGAGATTACAGCAATATATCACAAGGATTATTCACAAGTAGGTATTTATAATAGGAATGCGAAGCTAATTTAATATTAGGCAATCTATCAGCAAAATTTACTATATGAATTAATAAACCAACATAAATTGCATGTTTATCTCAATGGATTCCGAAAAAGCCTTTGACAAAATAAAACACTCATTTCTGTTGAAAACACTAGAAAGTTTATTCCTTTTTTTCCCTATTTATTTTTCTCCATATATCTGTTAACTCTAATTTTTCTAATATTTCATTCACAGCTTTAACCTCTTTCTTATTTATTTTTTGTTTTGATTTATCTAAATTTGATAGTGGTTGAATCAGGTCTCCCACTAATATAGTTGTACTATCTATATTCTCCTTCAATTCTCCTAGTTTCTCTATTAGAAATTTGGGTGCTATACCATTTGGTGCATACATGTTGATTAGTCATTGTCTATACTCCCTTTTATCAGGATGTACTTACCTTCCCTATCCCTTTTGATCTGGTCTATTTTTGCTTTGGCTTTGTCAGAGATCATGATTGCAACTCCTGCCTTCTTTCTATCAGTTGAGGCTCAATACGTCTTACTCCATCCTTTAATTCTGACCTTGTGAGTATCTATCCACCTTAGGTGTGTTGCTTGGGTTTTGGATTCTAATCCAGTCTGCTATTTTTCTACGTTTCATGGGTGAGTTCATCCCATTCACGTTCAAGTTATGATTGTCACTTGTGACTTCCCTGGCATTTTGATCTCCTCCCCTAATTCTGACCTTTCTTCTTTTGCTATAACCTTTTAAACTGGTAGATTACTTTAAATCAGTCCCCATAATCCCCTCCCTTGATATGCTTTACTTTCTAGTCCCTCCCTTTTTGTTACCTTCTTTTTTTAGAGTCTATTAATTTCTCTCCCCCCTTCTCCTTCCCTCCCTTTTTGAACTCCCTACCCTCTACTCCCCCTTAATTTTCCCTTCCCTTTTACCCTGTTGTATAAGATAGAATTCAAGATCCCAATGGGTCTAGATGCTCTTCCCTCTCAGATTTGATTACATGGAGAGTAAGGTTTAAGTTGTGCCAATAAACACTCTGTTCCTCTCATTCTTATAAGAGAATTCTTCCCCTCCCCTTCCCATGTGTATCTTTGTGGGACAAGGATTATTCTATTTAATTTATTTCTATTTCTTCTAGTATATCATGATACCATCACCGATTCCCTCCCTCCCTTTTTCTTTCTTTCCCCCCTTTCTCCATATCATCTTAATGCCCTAATCCTTCCCTATGAGTGATTCTTCTAATTAATATAACAATGCATACAATTTTTGAGAATTACACATAACATTTCCCCCACATATTAATATATATACAATTCGTTCGAAATGTAGACCTTATAGAAGAGAGTTTGAATACAAGAAAAAAAACATTTTTCTCCTTTTCCCTTTCTTTAATATTTACCTTTTCATTTTTCTCTTGCTCTTTGTGTTTGGATATCAAACTTTCCACTGTGGAGTTCTGGTCTTTTCTTTACAAATACTTGGAAAGTTCTTGAATTTGGCTATAACATTTCTGGGTGTTGTCAGTTGGTGAATTAAGTACAGGAGGTGATCTGTGGATTCTATCAATCTCCACTTTTCCCTCTTGTTCTAGAATATCCGGGCAGTTTTCTTGAATAATTTCCTGTAGTATTGTATCCAGGCTTTTTCTTTTGTCATGATCTTCTGGTAGAGCAATGATTTGTAAATTGTCTCTCCTTGAACAATTTTCTAAATCCTCTGTTTGTGAATGAGATGCTTCATATTTTCCTCAATTTTTTCACTCTTTTGGTTTTTTTTTCATAGTGTCCTGCTGCCTTGTGAGGTCACTTGATTCTCGTTGTTGTATTCTGGTTCTTAAAAACTGGATTTCATCCCCGGATTTTTGGTCATCCCTCTCTTTCTGGTCTGATTTTGGATAGAGGTCATCTTTCATCCTCTTTACTTCATTTTTCATCTCCTTAGCCTCATTTTCTGGCTGATTAATTTTGGCTTTCAAGACGATGTATCTTGCTGTTAAAGTTGTCTTCAGCCTCTCTTAATTGTGTTTTGAACTGTGTTTTGAGTTTATCCAATTTGCTGGGATTTCTGATTTATCATTTGCTGATCCCTCCCCCTCTGCTCCATTCACTATATAGAAGCTATCTATTGTAATTTCTTTCTTCTTTTTCTGTTCTTTGCTCATATCCTTCTTTGTTCCCCATATGTGTCTGTGCTGTTGCTCTTCTCATTTTTTTGGTTTTGTGGGTTTATGTCAGTCTCCCCTCTTGGAACTTTGACAGAAGACCTCTCAGTGCAGTCTCTCAGGCAGGGTTGTTGGGGGTTTGAGCTTCCCTGTCCCCTGGATGCTTTTGATTTGATTAAAGTCCAGTAGTCAATGAGGAAGGGGTGCAGAGCCTGGACTTCCCTGAGTTCTGATGAATTTTGATGGGATTAAGCTTAGCTTGGCTGGGCTGGGTGTGCTCTGAGGCCAACACGTTCTCTAAGGCTGGAGCAAATATGGAGGATCTCCACAGCTCTGGCCAGGCTGCCAGCTCTATGCTCCCTCTCTAGCTTCTTCCCTGCCATCTGTGTTCGATGCTCTGAGCTTGGCACAGCCCTGCCCACATGGTACACCCTCCAGAACAGCTCCTTTGCCCATTCAGAAGTTCCCACTGCCTCTGGAGTCTCAGCACTCTTGGTGGGCGGGGAGAGGGGTCCTGGGAACTTCCTTCTGCCTTCCCCTTAAACCCGAGTGTTCTCAGATTCTGGCTTTGGGGGGGGGGTACACCTTTTGAATTGAGTCCAGCAGGAGGGTTCCTTGGCTCTGTATTGTTGTTAGGTTTGATTTTCAGTCCCCTAGGAGCATTCAGTTTGTGATCGGTAAGGAAGGGTATTCAGAGGTCTGAAATTCTGCTCCTTTTAGGCCACCATCCTGACTCTGCCTCCCCTCTTCTGTGTATAAACCCAGCAGTTCTGTGGCTGGATCAAAGGGCAGACATTCTTTTCACACCCTTTGGGAAAGTGTTAAATGTTGGAGGGGATGTGGCAAAGTTGGTAAACAAATGCATTGCTGGTGTAGTTGTGAATTGATCTCACCATTCACTGGTGCTGGATTTTTACCCCAAAGTGATAATAAGGGAAAAGACTTGTACAAAAATATTTGTACCTGCACTCTTTGTAGTGCTAAATAATTTGGAAAACTGAAAGTATTTAATGGTCCCAGTTTATATCAGATTAGTACATAATCAAATCTTAAATCAAACCTTTTGTTCTTAGAGGTCTTTCCAATTGTATCAGAGACCTCTTCCCAGGTAGCCCAGACCAAGCCTTGAATCATCCTTTTATATCCATTGTAAAGTATCAGACTTTCCCTGACAATCCAGCCCTGGATTTCTCATTTCCTTGAGGCCATTGTAAAGCTAATCAGTCATCCTTCCCTGTCCTTTATTCCCCAAAAGGTATATAAGACCCCCAAGTTTAGTTACTCTTTGGAAAATTTCTAGGGTGGGGGATGTTTTCCAAGAGACACTGTTCCCAGAGTCTCAGAGCATTGACTCTGTGTGGTATGAAGGTCTTGACTCTGGGTGGTGGAGGAATCTTGAGCACGCTCTGGTCCTGATTAAAGACTTGGCCTTTCTAACTGCTTTAGTGTTTGTGTGTTTTCCAAAATTGACACCTGGAACCAAACCTCCATCTCATTTCCTAGTGTGCAGCTTGATACTCAAGTGCCCCCAGAGTTCTATTCTCTTATTTGAAAGTTAGTACAGTACCTGTTACATAGTAAGTACCCAATAAATAGCCCAATTCTGTCTGTCTGTCTATGTATCTGTCTATCTATTTGTCTCTCTGTCTGCGGTTTATTCTTGTCTCTTTGTTCTTCTCTCTGTCTGTCTGTCTTTTCTTTAGTCTGGCATTTTAAGTGAGTACTGTGTAATTAGAATTTTGCACCTCAGGATTTGCTTTCCCAACATCCCACTTTTGTTTTGTTACATTCATCAGTTTTGGGGATAAAGTTTGTGTGGGACACACACCCTCTCTTCTCTTTTCCTGTGAACGTGGCTGGGAAAGCTTTTACTTTTGTCCTTTTATTCCTTCTGCTTCAAGTAATTATTATTAAATCTTATAAAATCTAATTCTTGGAGTCATTGGATATTGATTTAAATTTACAGTATCAAGATTTTCCTGTATTTGAGTAACGTGACACTCTGTGTGACCTTGGGCTAGTCACTACCCACCACCTCCTCCCACACCACTAGGACTTGGGGCAGTCTTTTTCTTTACAAGCAGCAAAAAGTTGAGTGGAGGCTCAGTGGGTCCCTTTTCCCAGCAGACCTCCACTCTTGCTCCCTCCCCCAAAATTTTGGATGAGAGATAAAGAGTATACTCACCAGGACAGTACTTTTCTAGAAGTCACAAAAAGAGTACACTCACCAGGACAGTACTTTTCTAGTAGTCTGTAAAGATTAAAATTTAGGGGAGAGGGGGAGACTGAGGCCGGTAGAAATTAGTTTCTCTCTGCAAGAAATATATATTTTTTTAGAGGTTTATTAAAGGTTAAAGATTAAGAATATACAAGTAAGAAACATGTGCCTAGGCCAGAGGCCTAGAAAAAATAACCTCACATCATGGAAGAGACGCCTCTGCTCCAAACGCGGAAGTCCAAAAAGGCAGAGCCCTTCAAAAGCCTTTGCTTAAATATCTTCTCGATCTCGGCCCAGGTGAGATTACAAGGCATTCTGGGGAAGTGGAGCAAAGGCTCATGGGGATTGTAGTCCTGTATTCGAGTCTATTTTTTACATCCCCCGTGTGATCATTTGTGGAAAAATTAATTTTTCCCCAAAAGGATCATAAAAACATAATAAACTTAAAAGATTACAATAGTGTGAGGATAAGAGAAAAAAGAATAAAACTAATAATTTCTGAACACATTGACAAAAAGCCGTTAGGGGGCAGTCCCCTTTGGCATAAAAGTATACATACAAATAAATGTTCAATCAACAACACCCAAAGTTCAATTTTGTGCAACTTGTGGTCTGGAGGCTTCTTCATGATGGCTTCTCCAACAGTTCAGTTTCTGAATTCAGGGAAGTAGCATCTTCTTTACCTAAAATTCTTCTCAAAAGGAATTTAAACTTTGAAATTTAAATAATGATTTTTTTACATTCCCCCGTGTTGTGGGTGATTGAAAGATTCAGAATCAGTTAGGGATGCATGGCTGAGGTATATGAATCAATTGGCAAGAGATATTAAAAAGACATCAGAAAATACAAGGCTTTCTCACAAAAAATGAGATCCATTTCCTCTTTGTATCTGGCCATGATCACTGTGAGTAGAAGGCAAATG